>NW_025745838.1:247500-299331 GCF_021184085.1 Oncorhynchus gorbuscha
TGTAATATAGTCTACCTACACCATCACAATAAATCCATGTAATATAGTCTACACCATCACAATAAATCCATGTAATATAGTCTACCTACACCATCACAATAAATCCATGTAATATAGTCTACACCATCACAATAAATCCATGTAATATAGTCTACCTACACCATCACAATAAATCCATGTAATATAGTCTACACCATCACAATAAATCCATGTAATATAGTCTACACCATCACAATAAATCCATGTAATATAGTCTACCTACACCATCACAATAAATCCATGTAATATAGTCTACCTACACCATCACAATAAATCCATGTAATATAGCCTACACCATCACAATAAATCCATGTAATATAGTCTACCTACACCATCACAATAAATCCATGTAATATAGTCTACACCATCACAATAAATCCATGTAATATAGTCTACCTACACCATCACAATAAATCCATGTAATATAGTCTACCTACACCATCACAATAAATCCATGTAATATAGTCTACCTACACCATCACAATAAATCCATCTAATATAGTCTACCTACACCATCACAATAAATCCATGTAATATAGTCTACATCATCACAATAAATCCATGTAATATAGTCTATCTACACCATCACAATAAATCCATCTAATATAGTCTATACCATCACAATAAATCCATGTAATATAGTCTACCTACACCATCACAATAAATCCATGTAATATAGTCTACACCATCACAATAAATCCATGTAATATAGTCTACACCATCACAATAAATCCATGTAATATAGTCTACCTACACCATCACAATAAATCCATGTAATATAGTCTACACCATCACAATAAATCCATGTATATAGTCTCTACACCATCACAATAAATCCATGTAATATAGTCTACCTACACCATCACAATAAATCCATGTAATATAGTCTACCTACACCATCACAATAAATCCATGTAATATAGTCTACCTACACCATCACAATAAATCCATGTAATATAGTCTACACCATCACAATAAATCCATGTAATATAGTCTACACCATCACAATAAATCCATGTAATATAGTCTACACCATCACAATAAATCCATGTAATATAGTCTACACCATCACAATAAATCCATCTAATATAGTCTACACCACCACAATAAATCCATCTAATATAGTCTACCTACACCATCACAATAAATCCATCTAATATAGTCTACCTACACCATCACAATGCTTAATTAAGCATTAAGGCCCGAGGGATGTCATAAGGTGAATGCACCAATTTGTAAGTCGCTCTGGATAAGAGCGTCTGCTAAATCACTTAAATGTAAATGTAAATGGGGGTGTGGTATATGGCCAATATACCACGGCTAATGGCTGTGTCCGCATTGCGTCGTGCCCAAGAACAGCCCTTAGCCTTGGTATATTGGCCATATATCACAAACCCCCAAGGTGCATTTTTCTCTTATAAACTGTTTGCCAATTTAATTAGAGCAGTAAAAAAAATAAGTGTTTTTTTCATACTCGTGGTATATGGTCTGATATAACATGGCTTGTCAGCCAATCAGCATTCAGGGCTCAAACCACCCAGTTTATACTTAAGAATAGTATCTTGCAGGATTCAATAGTTGGAATTGTTACAGTTGTCCCTGTCCCTGTCCCTGTCACTGTCCCTGTCCCTGTCCCTGTCCCTGTCCCTGTCCCTGTCCCTGTCCCTGTCCCTGTCTCTGTCTCCCTGTCTCTGTCCCTGTCCCTGTCCCTGTCCCTGTCTGTCCCTGTCCCTGTCTCTGTCTCTGTCTCTGTCCCTGTCCCTGTTCCTGTTCCTGTCCCTGTCCCTGTCCCTGTCCCTGTCCCTGTCCCTGTTCCTGTCCCTGTCCTGTCCCTGTGTCCCTGTCTCTGTCCCTGTCCCTGTCCCTGTCCCTGTTCCTGTTCCTGTCCCTGTCCCTGTCCCTGTTCCTGTTCCTGTCCCTGTCCCTGTCCCTGTCCCTGTCCCTGTCCCTGTCCCTCTGTCCCTGTCTGTCTCTGTCCCTGTCCCTGTCCCTGTCCCTGTCCTGTCCCTGTCCCTGTCTGTTCCTGTCCCTGTCCCTGTCTCTGTCCCTGTCTCTGTCCCTGTCCCTGTCCCTGTCCCTGTCCCTGTCTCTGTCTCTGTCCCTGTCTCTGTCCCTGTCCCTGTCCCTGTCCCTGTCCCTGTCCCTGTCCCTGTCCCTGTCCCTGTCCCTGTCCCTGTCCCTGTCCCTGTCCCTGTCCCTGTCCCTGTCCTGTCCCTGTCCCTGTCCTGTCCCTGTCCCTGTCCCTGTCCCTGTTCCTGTCTCTGTCCCTGTCCCTGTCCCTGTCCCTGTCCCTGTCCCTGTCCCTGTCCCTGTCCCTGTCCTGTCCCTGTCCCTGTCTCTGTCCCTGTCCCTGTCTCTGTCCCTGTCCCTGTCCCTGTCCCTGTCTCTGTCCCTGTCCCTGTCTCTGTCTTCTGTCTCTGTCCCTGTCCCTGTTCCTGTTCCTGTTCCTGTCCCTGACCCTGTCCCTGTCCCTGTCCCTGTCATTGTCCCTGTCCCTGTCCCTGTTCCTGTTCCTGTTCCTGTCCCTGTCCCTGTGTTCCTGTCCCTGTCCCTGTCCCCCTGTCCCTGTCCCTGTCCCTGTCCCTGTCCCTGTCCCTGTCCCTGTTCCTGTCCCTGTCCCTGTCCCTGTCCCTGTCCTCAAAACAGTCACATCAAAAGGTGCAAAGTTACGGGCAAAGACATCAAATTAAATGTTTTTCTTTTATTAAAAGAATAAAATGTCAACTAATATTGTGCCATATGAATTGACCATCCTGTATTGTACATAGTCTGGTCATCTAGGTTTGTACCTATAGACCTTCCATCACCATGACGATACACAGTCCAGTAACGGAGAACATCAAATGGTTTGTGACGATGTGATGTGATGTGATGATGTCATGGTAGCGCGTGGCACTTGCAATGATGAGGGTTGTGGGGTAGATTCCCACGGGTGCACCACTATGACAAAAAAAAACAAATCAATCACTATGCCCTCACTACTGTCAGTTGTTCTGGATACGAGGGTCTACTAAAGAAGGGATGAATAGTTCAGCAGCAATTACTGGCGTAGGCCGAGGGGGTTGCCCCGGAGAACGTGCGCTGCCCGGAGAACGTGCGCTGCCCCGGAGAACGTGCGCTGCCCCGGAGAACGTGCGCTGCCCCGGAGAACGTGCGCTGCCAGAGCCAGCAGAAGACGCCGGGACCACAGGGGCTGTTTTCCAACGAGACCAAATCAATTTTCACATAGAGATAAGTTGCTGTTTGTTAAAAGTATTTCAAGAAACTGAAAAACGTATATCACGCGAGAATTTTTATATTCCACAAGTATGATCAGATTAAATGTTTTGTACAGATAATTATCAGACTCAATTTTCAAATGTTGTTAAACACTAATATATATATATATATATTTACAAAAGTTGGGTGCTGGGCCTTTACTAGTTCTGTATTTGCGGACTGACACAGACTTTTTCAGCTGGCAATAAAATAACGAATTCCCGCGACTATGTACTCATATATATCCCTGACGAGGCAAGGTCAGAGTCAGGCAGCTACTCGTTTCTATCAATTATTCAGCGTGTGTGTGTGTGTGTGTGTGTGTGTGTGTGTGTGTGTGTGTGTGTGTGTGTGTGTGTGTGTGTGTGTGTGTGTGTGTGTGTGTGTGTGTGTGTGTGTGTGTGTGTGTGTGTGTGTGTGTGTGTGTGTGTGTGTGTGTGTGTGTGTGTGTGTGCGTGTGTGTGTGTGAGAACGGGGGAGATATATTATGCTGTCGGACTGTGACTCGGCTGAACGAACAGGTTCTAATCAACAGATATATCTAAACGCAGCGGTAGACCATGTATTTGGTTCTCATGTTTCGTGTTTACACTTGAGTTATATATTACCGGCCCCGTTACGGTGTCGGACTAGCCGCCTTTACAAGAGTAAAGCGAGTGGACCGAACAAACCGGTGCAGTCTGCGATGTACGCGAGGAGGAGACACACCTCGAGCGCATTCTTCTTGGAATGAAACGTTCTGCGATGCTGATGCGCCAGTCTGTTCCGATTTGACAGCTCGGGACAGAGAGACACCTACTGATAATACACAACGTGGATTAAATATGATTGGTCTCTGAGCAAAAGCAGTGCACTGTATATGTGGGGAAAAAGGAGGGGAGGGGAGGGGGGGGGGCATTTGGGACTTAAACCGTCTGTCAATCAGTGATGCATTGACATCATCTACCAACTCTCACAGTCTCAAGTCAGAATCAGATTCTCATAATTTTTTTAGATATTCATTAAGTGTTTTAAAGTTGAGTTTAGGCCCTCCAATACAGCACACACACTAATAGCTGGTCCTCACACATGACAGTAACTACATCAACTGGTATCAATTAACACGGGTCATAACACCCCACCCTCTCTATCTCCTCTCTCTCTCTTCTCCCGCTCCCGGGTGACTTTAAATGCGAACAGCACGTGGATATTACAATCCTCTCGAGCAGGACGCGGAGAGCAGGACGCTCCGTGTAGCGGCTCAAGGATGCAGCAGGGAGGAGGACATTTACTACCCGCCGTGGACGCGTGGATGGGGATCTAACTGATTTGTCCTGCTGGTGATTTTAAGTTATGTAGAATCTTAACACCTATGACAGTTTGTCTTCGGAGTATTGTTGATTATTTTCCTGATTTAGTCCGTTTCTGTCTCGCAGCGGATTGGAGATGACAACGCTGAATATAAGAGGCAGGTGGGAGAGAGAGAGAGAGAGGGCTGAGAGAGAAGGGAAAAGGGACCGTGTGATTTCAACGTTTTTCTCCAAAGACATGTGAAATATAACTAACCCTTCGCGGATGTGTGCTAGCGAATAACACATATAATTTCCCTGAATTTTTATAATTATTTTATTTTTTACCCCTCATGAGTGATTAATTAAAATAATGGATTTCTTGAATTTCTCCGGGGTGGTGGACGAGCGGAATACCACATACACCAACTCCTCGGCTACCGGGGACAGTGAGTACTCTCTCCTCTCCGTAACCGGACTGACGGTAGTCGTGGGCTTCCTCATCCTGTTTACCATTGTGGGCAACGTGCTGGTGGTCATCGCCGTGTTGACCAGCCGCGCTCTCAAACCGCCGCAGAACCTCTTCCTGGTGTCCCTGGCCAGCGCGGACATCCTAGTGGCTACTCTCGTCATACCTTTCTCTCTAGCTAACGAACTCATGGGCTACTGGTTCTTCGGGAAAGTTTGGTGCGACGTCTACTTGGCGTTGGACGTTCTCTTTTGCACGTCGTCTATAGTTCACCTGTGCGCTATCAGTCTCGACCGTTACTGGTCGATCACCCAGGCGATAGAATACAACCAGAAGCGGACGCCTACACGGCTAAACGGGATGATCGTGGTGGTCTGGCTGATCTCGGCCGTTATTTCCTTTCCGCCGTTGATCACCATGGACCGGAGCAGCGGAGGGGAGATCAGTCCTCAGTGTCGGCTGAACGATGAGACCTGGTATATTCTCTACTCCAGCATAGGATCCTTCTTCGCTCCCTGCGTTATCATGATACTGGTGTACATCAGGTGAGTTGACTCTCCCCCCTTTACTTAAACCCTGCTAAATGTAGTGCACTTCCTAGTGTATGTCTGAAATGATACCATTTTCCCCAAATGTAGTGTACTTCCTAGCGCGTGTCTCAAATTGTACCCTGTTCCCCTATGTAGTATAATATCTAGTCTGTAGCGCTAAATGGAACCCTGTTCCCCTATGTAGTATAATATCTAGTGTGTAGCGCTAAATGGAACCCTGTATCCCCTATGTAGTATAATATCTAGTGTGTAGCGCTAAATGGAACCCTGTATCCCCTATGTAGTATACTATCTAGTGTGTAGCGCTAAATGGAACCCTGTTCCCCTATGTAGTATACTAGTATACTATCTAGTGTTACGCGTGACTAAATGTAAGTGATGAATCTTCTTCTGATCAGGATCTACCAGGTTGCTAAGACGCGGACGAGGACCATGTCGGAGAAGAAGAGAGAGGTGGAGGACAACGGAACTGCCCCGTTGCACGTTAACGGGTTGGGGCAGGGGGGCGAGGAGGAGGGGTGCGGAGGATCTCTGAAGGAAAATGGTGGCGGCGGAGGGGTTGCCCGGGAGAACGGGCACTGCCAGAGCCAGCAGAAGACGCAGGTGCCACAGGGGATGTTACCCAACGAACCCAAATTAACCCCCGACCCCGACGACGGAGACGACTTTGACGACAGCAGCTCGTCGGACGAAAAACCCACATCCGCCAAAAAACATTCCCATTCCTCTTCCTCTTCCCATCAGCATCAACACCATCACCACCACCACCACCATCACCATGACGACAAGAAGGATTCCAAACCTTCAGAGAGAAGGAAGTCCACAGGAAGCAGGAAGAGCAGCTTGGCTTCGTCCAAACGCTCAGAGAGCAAGAAGTCGCGTGCCAGCTCTAAGTCCATCGAGCTGTTTTCGTCCCGTAGGAAGCGGCGGAGCACCGTCAACAGGAACAAAATCACAGCGGCGAGGGAGAAGAGGTTTACCTTCGTCTTGGCGGTGGTGATGGGCGTCTTCGTGATCTGCTGGTTCCCCTTCTTCTTCAGCTACAGGTATTCTACTGTGTTTCTACTGTGTTTCTACTGGCTTCTACTGTGTTTTTACTGGTTTCTACTGTGTTTCTACTGGTTTCTACTGTGCTTCTACTGGTTTCTACTGTGTTTCTACTGTGTGTCTACTGTGTTTCTACTGTGTTTCTACTGTGTTTCTACTGGTTTCACTATGTTTCTACTCTGTTTCTGTGTTTCTACTGTGTTTCTACTGTGTTTCTGTGGTTCTACTGTGTTTCTACTGGTTTCTACTGTGTTTCTACTGGTTTCTACTGGCTTCTACTGATTATACTGGTTTCTACTGTGTTTCTGTGGTTTTACATTCTCTACTATGTTTCTACTGCGTTTCTACTAATTCTACTGGTTTTTAAGGCGTTTCTACTGGTTTCTACTGTGTTTCTACTGATTCTACTGGTTTCTACTGTGGTTCTACTGATTGTACTGGTTTCTACTGTGTTTCTACTGATTCTACTGTGTTTCTACTGTGTTTCTACTGTGTTTATACTAATTCTACTGGTTTCTAAGGTGTTTATACTGGTTTCTACTGTGTTTCTACTGATTCTACTGGTTTCTACTGTGTTTCTACTGATTCTACTGGTTTCTACTGTGTTTCTACTAATTCTACTGGTTTCTACTGTGTTTCTACTTATTCTACTGGTTTCTACTGTGTTTCTACTGATTCTACTGGTTTCTACTGTGTTTCTACTGATTCTACTGGTTTCTACTGTGTTTCTACTGATTATACTGGTTTCTACTGTGTTTCTACTGATTCTACTGGTTTCTACTGTTTCTACTGATTATACTGTATTCTACTGTGTTTCTACTGTGTTTCTACTGGTTTTTACTGTGTTTCTACTGTGTGTCTACTGTGTGTCTACTGTGTTTCTACTGTGTTTCTACTGTGTTTCTACTGTGTTTCTACTGGTTTCACTATGTTTCTACTCTGTTTCTGTGTTTCTACTGTGTTTCTACTGTGTTTCTGTGGTTCTACTGTGTTTCTACTGGTTTCTACTGTGTTTCTACTGGTTTCTACTGGCTTCTACTGATTATACTGGTTTCTACTGTGTTTCTGTGGTTTTACATTCTCTACTATGTTTCTACTGTGTTTCTACTAATTCTACTGGTTTTTAAGGCGTTTCTACTGGTTTCTACTGTGTTTCTACTGATTCTACTGGTTTCTACTGTGTTTCTACTGATTCTACTGGTTTCTACTGTGTTTCTACTGATTCTACTGTGTTTCTACTGTGTTTCTACTGTGTTTCTACTAATTCTACTGGTTTCTAAGGTGTTTATACTGGTTTCTACTGTGTTTCTACTGATTCTACTGGTTTCTACTGTGTTTCTACTAATTCTACTGGTTTCTACTGTGTTTCTACTGATCCTACTAGTTTCTACTGTGTTTCTACTGATTCTACTGGTTTCTACTGTGTTTCTACTGATTCTACTGGTTTCTACTGTGTTTCTACTGATTATACTGGTTTCTACTGTGTTTCTACTGATTCTACTGGTTTCTACTGTTTCTACTGATTATACTGTTTTCAACTGTGTTTCTACTGATTCTACTGTGTTTCTACTGTGTTTCTACTGGTTTCTACTGGTTTCTACTGTGTTGCTACTGGTTTCTACTCTGTATTTCTACTATGTATTCTACTGTGTTTCACAGTAATACTGTAGTACAGCGTTTTCCAAAGCTGCAAGTTCTGTAACATCTTTTCCCATCAGGTAAGAGGAGCAGACACCATTGAGCCAATTGTTTGTCTCGCATCGCTCGTTGTTTACCTGGAGTTTTTTGTTGTTAGCTTCTTTAAGTCATTTCATTGTGTGTGTTTTTTTACTGTAAGGTCGTTGTGGTGAGATTTCACTCTAAGGTCGTGTCCATCTATAGTTAGTAGGGTCCTTTGTAGAGATCCGGGCGGTGGCATTTGGGACGATAACTAAATACTTAAAAAAAAAAATATTTGACTACAGTCAGGTGGTAGCCAACTGTTAGTTTGATTGTATGATTGATTGATTGATTAATTGATCGTATTTGATCTGTTTACAGCCTGTATGGAGTGTGCCGGGCACCGTGTGAGATCCCCCAGTCTCTTTTTAAGTTCTTCTTCTGGATAGGCTACGTCAACAGCTCCCTCAACCCCGTCATCTACACCATCTTCAACCAGGACTTCAGACGAGCCTTCCAGAAGATTCTAGTCTGCAAGTCGGGGAAGAGGTCTTTCTGAACGTGGATCGTCCAACAGTATATACTGTACAGTACATGGACCTATATACAAGTCAGGGAAGAGGTCTTTCTGAACAGACAGGGATGAGGGCCTATATATGAACATGGATGAACCTACAGTATATGGATATTTTAGTCCATGACGTTTGACCAGAACGCAGGCATTCAGAAAATACTCTGCAAGTCATGGAAGAGGTTCTCCTGATGGCGAGTCACATGGACCCTAATGCTTTCCCCAATCACATGGACCCTAATGCTTTCCCCAATCACATGGACCCTAATGACCCTAATGCTTTCCCTAGTCACATGGACCCTAATGCTTTCCCCAGTCACGTGGACCCTAATGACCCTAATGCTTTCCCCAATCACATGGACCCTAATGACCCTAATGCTTTCCCTAGTCACATGGACCCTAATGCTTTCCCTAGTCACATGGACCCTAATGCTTTCCCCAATCACATGGACCCTAATGCTTTCCCCAATCACATGGACCCTAATGCTTTCCCTAGTCACGTGGACCCTAATGACCCTAATGCTTTCCCTAGTCACATGGACCCTAATGACCCTAATGCTTTCCCCAATCACATGGACCCTAATGACCCTAATGCTTTTCCTAGTCACATGGACCCTAATGCTTTCCCCAATCACATGGACCCTAATGACCCTAATGCTTTTCCTAGTCACGTGGACCCTAATGCTTTCCCTAGTCACGTGGACCCTAATGCTTTCCCAGTCACGTGGACCCTAATGCTTTCCCTAGTCACATGGACCCTAATGCTTTCCCTAGTCACATGGACCGTAATGACCCTAATGCTTTCCCTAGTCACATGGACCCTAATGCTTTCCCTAGTCACATGGACCCTAATGGTTTCCCTAGTCACATGGACCCTAATGGTTTCCCTAGTCACATGGACTAGGGAAAGCTAAGATGCTCTAAGATTCCTCCCAATGTGTTCCCATGTATTTTTTATTTATTGAACCTTTTGTTATCAGGGAGTCACACTGAGACCAAGGTCTCTTCTACAGATGAGCGCTTTTGACAATTGTGCCACAAATAAGGTGCAAGAAAACTAAAAGCTGATTTACCTAAGTCAGTAGAGACCATAGGAATTTCCAGAGTTAAACCATCCCTGAGACCAGGTGTAGTAAGTCGTATGTCTGAATTTTAGTAAAGATGTACAGTGGGCCATTTTTGTAAAAGGGCTTTTATAAATGAAAACATAGCGGTGTATCAATCTCTGTGGGCCCAACCATCTTCCCGGGTTAGAGAATGCAGCGATGACATCACAGAGGGCCAACCATCTTCCCAGTTAGAGAATGCAGCGATGACATCACAGAGGGCCAACCATCTTCCCGGTTAGAGAATGCATCGGTGACATCACAGAGGGCCCAACCATCTTCCCGGGTTAGAGAATGCTGCGGTGACATCACAGAGGGCCAACCATCTTCCCGGGTTAGAGAATGCAGCGATGACATCACAGAGGGCCCAACCATCTGCCCGGGTTTGAGAATGCAGCGATGACATCACAGAGGGCCAACCAACTTCCCAGTTAGAGAATGCAGCGATGACATCACAGAGGGCCCAACCAACTTCCCAGTTAGAGAATGCAGCGATGACATCACAGAGGGCCCAACCATCTTCCCGGGTTAGAGAATGCTGCGGTGACATCACAGAGGGCCCAACCATCTTCCCGGGTTAGAGAATGCTGCGGTGACATCACAGAGGGCCCAACCAACTTCCCGGGTTAGAGAATGCAGCGATGACATCACAGAGGGTCAACCAACTTCCCGGTTAGAGAATGCAGCGATGACATCACAGAGGGCCCAACCATCTTCCCGGTTAGAGAATGCAGCGATGACATCACAGAGGGCCAACCATCTTCCCGGTTAGAGAATGCATCGGTGACATCACAGAGGGCCCAACCATCTTCCCAGTTAGAGAATGCAGCGATGACATCACAGAGGGCCCAACCATCTTCCCGGTTAGAGAATGCAGCGATGAGTACTAAAATTGCCGGCCATAATGGTCCTGTGTAGCTCAGTTGGTAGAGCATGGCGCTTGTAACGCCAGGGTAGTGGGTTCGATCCCCGGGACCACCCATACGTAGAATGTATGCACACATGACTGTAAGTCGCTTTGGATAAAAGCGTCTGCTAAATGGCATATATATATTATATATATATATATAATAAATTCGGTGTGCTCTGATAAACTGCATCTGTCAGCTATAATGAAGTGGCAGCTGATATAATATTGATGATGTTTATCCCCTATAGGAACGTTGATTGAATAATCTGCTTTCTACTATGTAGAGAGAGGCGGGACCTATTTCTATAAAATAAGCCCATTACTTTACCTAACTCATCAATATGCTTTTTAAAAGACAGCTTTTCATCGATCCAGATGCCCAGACATTTGGAAGCAGGGACACGATCGATATGGACACCATCCAAAGGACATTAAATCATCAGAGTTATTTTGACGCTCTCTAGAGAACAACATATACTGAGTTTTACCTGCATTCAATACTAATTTCAGGTCAATAAAGTTTCTCTGTAATACAATGAAGGCAGACTGCAGTTCAGATAGAGCCTCTGGTCAACCGTCGGGGGACAATAGCATACACAACAGCATCATCGGCATACAAGCGCAGGTTACAAGTCGATATTGTTAATTAATGTAAACAGTAAAAAGAACAGGACCCAGAATCGATCCCTGCGGGACACCTTTCGTAATTATCCAGGAAACCTGATCGAACATCATCAGCAGAGACACACTGAGTTATATATATATATATATATATCAATACATGTTTAAACCCGTTACATGCAGTCTGGTCTAGGCCAAATGAGGAAAGACCCTAAATTAGCAGTGAGTGATCAACAGTATCAAAAGCCTTTAACAGGTCAATGAAAAGGGCAGCAGAATGTTCCCCATTATCCATATGCAGTTAACCACATAGTTTATAACTACTATGCGGCTGATCAACCACAGACTATAGTGACTGATCAACTATAGACTATAGTGACTGATCGACTGTAGACTATAGTGGCTGATCAACTATAGACTATAGTGGCTGATCGACTATAGACTATAGTGACTGATCAACCATAGACTATAGTGGCTGATCAACTATAGACTATAGTGGCTGATCAACCATAGACTATAGTGACTGATCAACCATAGACTATAGTGACTGATCAACCATAGACTATAGTGACTGATCAACTATAGACTATAGTGGCTGATCAACCATAGACTATAGTGGCTGATCGACCGTAGACTATAGTGGCTGATCAACCATAGACTATAGTGGCTGATCAACTATAGACTATAGTGGCTGATCAACTATAGACTATAGTGGCTGATCAACTATAGATTATAGTGGCTGATCAACCATAGACTATAGTGGCTGATCAACCATAGACTATAGTGGCTGATCAACCATAGACTATAGTGGCTGATCAACCATAGACTATAGTGACTGATCAACTATAGACTATAGTGACTGATCAACTATAGACTATAGTGACTGATCAACTATAGACTATAGTGACTGATCAACTATAGACTATAGTGACTGACCGACTGTAGACTATAGTGACTGATCAACTATAGACTATAGTGACTGATCAACTATAGACTATAGTGACTGATCAACTATAGACTATAGTGACTGATCAACTATAGACTATAGTGACTGATCAACTATAGACTATAGTGACTGATCAACTATAGACTATAGTGACTGATCGACCGTAGACTATAGTGACTGATCAACTATAGACTATAGTGACTGATCGACCGTAGACTATAGTGACTGATCAACTATAGACTATAGTGACTGATCAACCATAGACTATAGTGACTGATCAACTATAGACTGTAGACTATAGTGGCTGATCAACTATAGACTATAGACTATAGTGGCTGATCAACTATAGACTACAGTGACTGATCGACTGTAGACTATAGTGACTGATCAACTATAGACTATAGTGACTGATCAACTATAGACTATAGTGACTGATCAACCATAGACTATAGACTATAGTGACTGATCAACCATAGACTATAGTGACTGATCGACTGTAGACTATAGTGACTGATCGACTGTAGACTATAGTGACTGATCGACTGTAGACTATAGTGACTGACCGACTGTAGACTATAGTGACTGATCAACTATAGACTACAGTGACTGATCAACTATAGACTATGCTGACTGCTATGGTGACTGATCAACTATAGACTATAGTGGCTGATCAACTATAGACTATAGTGACTGATCAACCATAGACTATAGTGACTGATCGACCGTAGACTATAGTGACTGATCAACCATAGACTATAGTGGCTGATCAACTATATACTATAGTGACTGATCAACTATAGACTATAGTGACTGATCAACCATAGACTATAGTGACTGATCAACTATATACTATAGTGACTGATCAACCATAGACTATAGTGGCTGATCAACTATATACTATAGTGACTGATCAACCATAGACTATAGTGACTGATCAACTATAGACTATAGTGACTGATCAACCATAGACTATAGTGGCTGATCAACTATATACTATAGTGACTGATCAACCATAGACTATAGTGGCTGATCAACTATAGACTATAGTGGCTGATCAACCATAGACTATAGTGACTGATCGACCGTAGACTATAGTGACTGATCAACTATAGACTATAGTGACTGATCAACCATAGACTATAGTGACTGATCGACCGTAGACTATAGTGACTGATCAACCATAGACTATAGTGGCTGATCAACTATATACTATAGTGACTGATCAACCATAGACTATAGTGGCTGATCAACCATAGACTATAGTGGCTGATCAACCATAGACTATAGTGACTGATCAACTATATACTATAGTGACTGATCAACTATAGACTATAGTGGCTGATCAACTATAGACTATAGTGGCTGATCAACTATATACTATAGTGACTGATCAACCATAGACTACAGTGACTGATCAACCATAGACTATAGTGACTGATCAACCATAGACTATAGTGACTGATCAACCATAGACTACAGTGACTGATCAACCATAGACTATAGTGACTGATCAACCATAGACTATAGTGGCTGATCAACCATAGACTATAGTGGCTGATCAACCATAGACTATAGTGACTGATCAACCATAGACTATAGTGACTGATCAACCATAGACTATAGTGACTGATCAACCATAGACTATAGTGACTGATCAACCATAGACTATAGTGACTGATCAACCATAGACTATAGTGACTGATCAACCATAGACTATAGTGACTGATCAACCATAGACTATAGTGACTGATCGACCGTAGACTATAGTGGCTGATCAACTATAGACTATAGTGGCTGATCAACTATAGACTATAGTGGCTGATCAACTATAGACTATAGTGGCTGATCAACCATAGACTATATTGGCTGATCAACCATAGACTATAGTGGCTGATCAACCATAGACTATAGTGGCTGATCAACCATAGACTATAGTGACTGATCAACTATAGACTATAGTGGCTGATCAACCATAGACTATAGTGGCTGATCAACTATAGACTATAGTGACTGATCAACTATAGACTATAGTGGCTGATCAACTATAGACTATAGTGGCTGATCAACTATAGACTATAGTGACTGATCGACCGTAGACTATAGTGACTGATCGACCGTAGACTATAGTGACTGATCGACCGTAGACTATAGTGGCTGATCGACCGTAGACTAACATTGTCTGTTTATACAGTGACTACAAGCCATGGACATTTGGAGAGAGAACCACTGAAACATTGTCTGTTTATACAGTGACTACAATTACTATTGGAGAGAGAACCACTGAAACATTGTCTGTTTACACAGTGACTACAAGCCATGGACTATTGGAGAGAGAACCACTGAAACATTGTCTATTTATACAGTGACTACAAGCCATGGACTATTGGAGAGAGAACCACTGAAACATTGTCTATTTATACAGTGACTACAATTACTATTGGAGAGAGAACCACTGAAACATTGTCTATTTATATAGTGACTACAATTACTATTGGAGAGAGAACCACTAAAACATTGTCTATTTATACAGTGACTACAATTACTATTGGAGAGAGAACCACTGAAACATTGTCTGTTTACACAGTGACTACAATTACTATTGGAGAGAGAACCACTGAAACATTGTCTGTTTACACAGTGACTACAAGCCATGGACTATTGGAGAGAGAACCACTGAAACATTGTCTATTTATACAGTGACTACAAGCCATGGACTATTGGAGAGAGAAACACTGAAACATTGTCTATTTATACAGTGACTACAATTACTATTGGAGAGAGAAACACTGAAACATTGTCTGTTTATACAGTGACTACAAGCCATGGACTATTGGAGAGAGAACCACTGAAACATTGTCTATTTATACAGTGACTACAAGCCAAGGACTATTGGAGAGAGAACCACTGAAACATTGTCTATTTATACAGTGACTACAAGCCAAGGACTATTGGAGAGAGAACCACTGAAACATTGTCTATTTATACAGTGACTACAAGCCATGGACTATTGGAGAGAGAAACACTGAAACATTGTCTGTTTATACAGTGACTACAAGCCAAGGACTATTGGAGAGAGAACCACTGAAACATTGTCTATTTACAATACAAGCTATTGACTTCAACAGGGAGCACGGACGAACGGACAGACGGACGGACAGAGGGACGGACAGAGGGACGGACAGACGGACAGACAGAAAGAGGGACGGACAGAGGGACGGACAGAGGGACGGACAGAGGTACGGACAGAGGGACGGACGGACAGGGGCGGACAGAGGGACATTGGATGGGTACAATACAAGCCGTTGACTACAGTCGATAGCAACTGGCACTTTGATTAATATAAGTGACTTCTGTGTTCTTATGGCCTTGACAATCCACATACACACGACAGCTGTGACATCACAGTAGACAACACAGTATTGATCTGTTATACAAACGTCCTCGCACACTGAGTGTGTGCTTCCAAAATGGCACGCTATTCCCTATTTAGTACACTACTTTTGACCGGGGCCCATAGGGTTTGAACAGGGCCCGTAGGGTTTGAACAGGGCCCATAGGGTTTGAACAGGGCCCATGGGGTTTGAACAGGGCCCATAGGGTTTGAACGGGACCCATAGGGTTTGAACAGGGCCCATATTAAAGCTTCTAGTGTTCTACCAGGACCCATAGGGTTTGAACAGGGCCCGTAGGGTTTGAACAGGGCCCATTGGGTTTGAACAAGGCCCATTGGGTTTGAACAGGGCCCATAGGGTTTGAACAGGGCCCATAGGGTTTGAACAGGGTAGGGTTTGAACAGGGCCCAGGGGAACAGGGCCCATAGGGTTTGAACAAGGCCCATTGGGTTTGAACAGGGCCCATAGGGTTTGAACAGGGCCCATAGGGTTTGAACAGGGCCCATAGGGTTTGAACAGGGCCCATAGGGTTTGAACAGGGCCCATAGGGTTTGAACAGGGCCCATAGGGTTTGAACAGGGCCCATAGGGTTTTAACAGGACCATTATCTCCTAATTCTTCAGTTTAGTCATTATCTCCTAAACCTAGTGACCAGTTTCCACATCTTCTCCTCAGACATGGGTGACTCCTAATTCTTAAGGTTTAGTCATTATCTCCTAATTCTTCAGTTGAGGCATTATCTCCTAAACCTAGTGACCAGTTTCCACATCTTCTCCTCAGACATGGGTGAACGCCAAATGCCATTTAGAATGTTAATGGTTCTGCTCTCCTCTGTTAATACCAAATGGAATAAGCTACTGCGCAGTGTGTGTGTGTGTGTGTGTGTGTGTGTGTGTGTGTGTGTGTGTGTGTGTGTGTGTGTGTGTGTGTGTGTGTGTGTGTGTGTGTGTGTGTGTGTGTGTGTGTGTGTGTGTGTGTGTGTGTGTGTGTGTGTGTGTGTGTGTGTGTGTGTGTGTGTGTGTGTGTGTGTGTGTGTGAAAGAGAAAGGGTGTGAGAGAGAGAGAGGTTGAGAGATTGAGCTTGAGAGATCGAGGGTGAGAGAGGGAGAGAGAGAGAGAGAGGTTGAGAGATTGAGTGTGAGAGATCGAGGGTGAGAGAGGAGAGAGAGAGAGAGAGGTTGAGAGATTGAGTGGGAGTGTGAGAGATTGAGGGTGAGAGAGAGAGGGAGAGAGGGTGAGTAAGTGTTTTCAGAATGTGAGTTTCGCCTTCTCCCAGCTGCTAGATGAAATGTGTGTGTGTGTGTGTGTGTGTGTGTGTGTGCATGCGACTGTGTGTGTGTGTGTGTGTGTGTGTGTGTGTGTGTGTGTGTGTGTGTGTGTGTGTGTGTGTGTGTGTGTGTGTGTGTGTGTGTGTGTGTGTGTGTGTGTGTGTGTGTGTGTGAGCATGCTACTGCACTGTGTGTATGTGAGTGTCCGTGCGACTGCAGTGTGTGTGTGTGTGTGTGTGTGTATGTGCGACTGCAGTTTTGTGAGGCTGAGAACACCCTACCACTCTCTGGGGAGGGTCTGTATCAGTGTGTGTGGAACTTCAGTGTGTGTGTGTTAGTGTGTGTGAATGTGTGTATGTCTGTTAGTGTGTGTGTGCCTGTTAGTGTGTGTGTCTCTCTCACTCTCTGGGGAGTGTCTGTATCAGTGTGTGGAACTTCAGTGTGTGTTAGTGTGTGTGAATGTGTGTATGTCTGTTAGTGTGTGTGTGCCTGTTAGTGTGTGTGTGCCTGTTAGTGTGTGTGTGCCTGTTAGTGTGTGTGTGCCTGATAGTGTGTGTGTGCCTGCTAGTGTGTGTGTGCCTGATAGTGTGTGTGTGCCTGTTAGTGTGTGTGTGTGCCTGTCAGTGTGTGTGTGCCTGTTAGTGTGTGTGTGTGTGCCTGTTAGTGTGTGTGTGTGCCTGTTAGTGTGTGTGTGCCTGTTAGTGTGTGTGTGCCTGTTAGTGTGTGTGTGCCTGTGTGTGTGTGTCTGTTAGTGTGTGTGTGCCTGTTAGTGTGTGTCTCTGGAGAGTGAATGCATCAGTGGAGGAGTCTAAACTACTCCTATTCTGTGACTCAATTTATCATCATATTGTCATCAAAGATCTCTCTCTCTCTCTCTCTCTCTCTCTCTCTGTCTCTGTCTCTGTCTCTGTCTCTGTCTCTGTCTCTCTCTCTCTCTCTCTCTCTCTCTCTCTCTCTCTCTCTCTCTCTCTCTCTCTCTCTCTCTCTCTCTGTCTCTCTCTCTCTCTCTCTCTCTCTCTCTCTCTCTCTCTCTCTCTCTCTCTCTCTCTCTCTCTCTCTCTCTCTCTCTCTCTCTCTCTCTCTCTCTCTCTCTCTCTCTCTCTCTCTCTCTCTCTCTCTCCCTCTCTCTCTCTCTCTCTCAGCCTAAATGCCATGAAACAATGATATGTCTTTAAATACTTCTATCGTTAGCTATATTTAATTTATGTATTTAATTTATGTATTTATTTATTGTGTCAAGACAATAAAAAAACACTGTTGTTATGTTTCCCCTTGTATATACTTTGAACAGTGCCATTACCTTATAGGCTGTGTTACAAATTGCACCCTGTTCCTTACATAGTGCACTACTTCAGCAAAACATATAGGGAATAGTGTGCCGTTTGTGATGCCTCCATTATAGGGAATAGTGTGCTGTTTGTGATGCCTCCATTGTCTAACTCCATTGTATAATCAATAATATGTTGTCAAATTCAAAACGAGGAATAAATAAATAAATATACATATAAATATCTTGTTTTGTATTCCAGAATAATGAATACTTCTTTTTGATTGATTTTCAAGTTCACAGAAGAGTATTGTTTTTCGTCTATTTTGTATCGTCTCGTAATAATGGTTGTAGATCCCAAACGGCACGCTGTTCCCTATACAGTGCACTACTTCTAACCAGGACTCATAGAAGTAGTGCTCTATATAGGGAATGAGGTACCGACTTAGGACTCGTTAGCACAGGAATAATGAATACATCTTTTCGATTGATTTTCAAGTTCACTGATACTACAGACACTACTGATTCTACAGATACTGCAGATAATACTGCTACTACAGATACTACAGACACTACTGATACTACAGATACTGCAGATAATACTGCTACTACAGATACTACAGACACTACTGATTCTACAGATACTGCAGATACTGCAGATACTGCAGATAATACTGATACTACAGATAATACTGATACTACATATACTGCAGATAATACTGATACTACAGATACTGCAGATAATACTGATACTGCAGATACTGCAGATACTGCAGATAATACTGATACTACAGATACTGCAGATACTGCAGATAATACTGATACTACAGATAATACTGATACTACAGATACTGCAGATAATACTGATACTACAGATACTGCAGATAATACTGATACTGCAGATAATACTGATACTACAGATACTGCAGATAATACTGATACTACAGATACTGCAGATAATACTGATACTACAGATACTGCAGATAATACTGATACTGCAGATAATACTGATACTACAGATACTGCAGATAATACTGATACTACAGATACTGCAGATAATACTGATACTGCAGATACTGCAGATAATACTGATACTGCAGATAATACTGATACTACAGATACTGCAGATAATACTGATACTACAGATAACTACAGATAATACAGATACTACAGATACTGCAGATATACTGATACTACTGATACTAGATACTACAGATACTACAGATACTACAGATACTACAGATACTACAGATACTACAGATACAGATACTGCAGATACTGCAGATAATACTGATACTACAGATACTGCAGATACTGCAGATAATACTGATACTGCAGATAATACTGATACTACAGATATTACTGATACTACTGAAACTACAGATAACACTGATTCTGCAGATAATTTTCTGCTCTTTTGCACACCAATATCTCTACGTGTACATGACCATCTGATCATTTATCACTCCAGTGTTAATCTGCTAAATACTAATTATACAGCCTACCTCCTCATGCCTTTTGCACACATTGTATATAGACTACCCCTTTTTTTCTACTGTGTTATTGACTTGATAATTGTTTACTCCATATGTAACTCTATGTTGTCTGTTCACACTGATATGCTTTATCTTGGCCATACTGCAGAGAACTTGTTCATACTATGATAACTTGATTCTCAACTAGCCTACCTGGTTAAATAAAGGTGTTCTCAACTAGCCTACCTGGTTAAATAAAGGTGTTCTCAACTAGCCTACCTGGTTAAATAAAGGTGTTCTCAATACTACCTGGTTAAATAAAGGTGTTCTCAACTAGCCTACCTGGTTAAATAAAGGTGTTCTCAACTAGCCTACCTGGTTAAATAAAGGTGTTCTCAACTAGCCTACCTGGTTAAATAAAGTGTTCTCAACTAGCCTACCTGGTTAAATAAAGGTGTTCTCAACTAGCCTACCTGGTTAAATAAAGGTGTTCTCAACTAGCCTACCTGGTTAAATAAAGGTGTTCTCAACTAGCCTACCTGGTTAAATAAAGGTGTTCTCAACTAGCCTACCTGGTTAAATAAAGGTGTTCTCAACTAGCCTACCTGGTTAAATAAAGGTGAAAAAAAAAAAATAATAATAATAATAATAATAATACTGATACTTAAAACCGTACAGATACTACAGAAACTACTGCTACTATAGATACTACAGAAACTACTGCTACTACAGATACTACATACACTATTGATACTACAGATACTATAGATACTACAGATACTAAAGATACTACATACACTACTGATACTACTGCTACTACAGATACTCCATATACTACAGATACTACAGATACTACAGATACTACAGATACTAAAGATACTACATACACTACTGATACTACTGATACTACAGATACTACAGATACTACATACACTACTGATACTACTGCTACTACAGATACTCCATATACTACTGATAATACAGATGTTACAGGAACTCCATATACTACAGATACTACATATACTACATATACTACAGATACTATATATACTACAGATACTCCATATACTACAGATACTCCATATACTACATATACTACAGATACTACATATACTACAGATACTATATATACTACAGATACTACATATACTACATATACTACAGATACTCCATATACTACATATACTACAGATACTCCATATACTACATATACTACAGATACTACATATACTACATATACTACAGATACTCCATATACTACATATACTATATATACTACAGATACTCCATATACTACATATACTACAGATACTCCATATACTACATATACTACAGAAACTCCATATACTACATATACTACAGATACTACAGATACTACATATACTACACATACTACATACACTACTGATACTACTGCTACTACAGATACTCCATATACTACATATACTACAGATACTCCATATACTACATATACTACAGATACTACAGATACTCCATATACTACATATACTACAGATACTACAGATACTACATATACTACACATACTACATACACTACTGCTACTACAGATACTCCATATACTCCATATACTACAGATACTACATACACTACTGATATCTGATACTACAGATATATACTACATATACTGTAGTACTCAGATACTATACTACAGATACTATGAGATACTATACTCCATATACTATACTACATGTACTCCATATACTACATATAGTACAGATACTACATACACTACTGCTACTACAGATACTACATATACTAGGGATACTACAGATACTACATACACCTCTGATACTACTGCTACTACAGATACTCCATATACTACATATACTACAGATACTACATAAACTACAGCTACTACATATACTACATATACTACAGATAATACATACACTACTGATACTACGGCTACTACAGATACTCCATATACTACAGATACTATAGATACTACAGATACTACAGATACTCCATATACTACAGATACTATAGATACTACAGATACTACAGATACTCCATATACTACAGATACTCCATATACTCCATATACTACAGATACTATAGATACTACAGATACTACAGATACTCCATATACTACAGATACTACATATACTAGATATACTACATATACTAGAGATACTACAGATACTACATATACTACAGATACTACATATACTAGAGATACTACATATACTAGAGATACTACATATACTACAGATACTACAGATACTACATATACTACAGATACTACAGATACTACATATACTACAGATACTACAGATACTACATATACTACAGATACTACAGATACTACAGATACTACATATACTACAGATACTACAGATACTCCAAATACTACATATACTACATATACTACAGATACTACATATACTACAGATACTACAGATACTACATATACTACAGAAACTATATATACTACATATACTACAGATACTATATATACTACATATACTACATATACTACAGATACTCCATATACTACATATACTACATATACTAGAGATACTACATATACTAGAGATACTACAGATACTACAGATACTAGAGATACTACAGATACTCCATATACTACATATACTACAGATACTACATATACTACAGATACTACAGATACTACATATACTACAGAAACTATATATACTACATATACTACAGATACTACATATACTACAGATACTACATATACTACAGATACTCCATATACTACAGATACTACATATACTACAGATACTACAGATACTACATATACTACAGATACTACAGATACTAGAGATACTACAGATACTACATATACTACAGATACTACAGATACTCCATATACTACATATACTACATATACTACAGATACTACATATACTACATATACTACAGATACTCCATATACTACATATACTACATATACTAGAGATACTACATATACTAGAGATACTACATATACTAGAGATACTACATATACTACATATACTACAGATACTATATATACTACATATACTACATATACTACAGATACTCCATATACTACAGATACTCCATATACTACATATACTACATATACTACAGATACTACATATACTACAGATACTACAGATACTACATATACTACAGATACTACAGATACTACATATACTACAGATACTACAGATACTACATATACTACATATACTACAGATACTACATATACTCCATATACTACAGATACTATATATACTACATATACTACAGATACTACATATACTCCATATACTAGAGATACTACAGATACTACGGCTACTACATATACTACAGATACTACATATACTCCATATACTACAGATACTACATATACTCCATATACTACAGATACTATAGATACTACAGATACTACAGATACTACATATACTAGAGATACTACATATACTACAGATACTACATATACTAGAGATACTACATATACTACAGATACTACATATACTACACATACTACATACACTACTGATACTACATATACTAGAGATACTACATATACTACAGATACTACAGATACTATATATACTACATATACTACAGATACTATATATTATTATTATTATTATTACTAGAGATACTACAGATACTATATATACTACATATACTACAGATACTACATATACTCCATATACTACAGATACTATACATATACTACAGATACTACAGATACTACATATACTACATATACTACAGATACTACATATACTACATATACTACAGATACTACATACTACAGATACCATATACTACAGATACTACATATACTCCATATACTACAGATACTACATATACTCCATATACTACAGATACTATATATACTACATATACTACAGATACTACATATACTCCATATACTACAGATACTATATATACTAGAGATACTACATATACTACAGATACTACATATACTAGAGATACTACATATACTACAGATACTACATATACTACAGATACTACATATACTACAGATACTACATATACTAGAGATACTACATATACTACAGATACTACATATACTACACATACTACATACACTACTGATACTACATATACTAGAGATACTCCATATACTATATATACTACAGATACTACATATACTACACATACTACATACACTACTGATACTACTGCTACTACAGATACTCCGTATACTCCATATACTACAGATACTACATACACTACTGATATCTGTAGTATATGTAGTATATGGAGTATCTGTAGTATGTGGAGTATATGTAGTATATGTATATATATACTACATATACTCCATATACTACATATAGTACAGATACTACATACACTACTGCTACTACAGATACTACATATACTAGGGATACTACAGATACTACATACACCTCTGATACTAATGCTACTACAGATACTCCATATACTACATATACTACAGATACTACATAAACTACAGCTACTACATATACTACATATACTACAGATAATACATACACTACTGATACTACGGCTACTACATATACTCCATATACTACATATACTACAGATACTCCATATACTACATATACTACAGATACTACGTACACTACTGCTACTACATATACTCCATATACTACATATTGTACAGATACTACATATACTAGGGATACTACAGATACTACATACACTACTGATACTACTGCTACTACAGATACTCCATATACTACATATACTACAGATACTACATGCACTACTGATACTACAGCTACTACAGCTACTCCATATACTACAGATACTACATACACTACAGATACTACTGCTACTACAGATACTACAGATACTACATGCACTACTGATACTACTGCTACTACAGATACTCCATACACTACATATACTACAGATACTACATATACTACTGCTACTACAGATACTACAGATACTCCATGCACTACTGATACTACTGCTACTACAGATACTCCATACACTACATATACTACGGATACTAAATACACTACTGCTACTACAGATACTCCATATACTACAGATACTACTGATACTACTGCTACTACTGATACTACTGCTACTACAGATACTCCAAATACTACAGATACTACTGCTACTACATATACTACATATACTACAGATACTACATACACTACTGCTACTACAGATACTACATATACTACAGATACTACATACACTACTGATACTACTGCTACTACAGATACTACATGCACTACTGATACTACTGCTACTACAGATACTCCATACACTACATATACTACAGATACTACATACACTACTGCTACTACATATACTACTGCTACTAAAGATACTACTGATACTACTGCTACTACTGATACTACTGCTACTACAGATACTACATATACTACATACACTACAGATACTACATATACTACAGATACTACATATACTACAGATACTACTGCTACTACAGATACTACATATACTACATACACTACTGATACTACTGCTACTACAGATACTCCATATACTACAGATACTACATACACTAATGCTACTACAGATACTTTTGATACTATGCACACTACAGATACTACATACATTACTGATACTACTGCTACTACAGCTACTCCATATACTACAGATACTACATACACTACAGATACTACTGCTACTACAGATACTACAGATACTACATGCACTACTGATACTACTGCTACTACAGATACTCCATACACTACATATACTACAGATACTACATATACTACTGCTACTACAGATACTACAGATACTCCATGCACTACTGATACTACTGCTACTACAGATACTCCATACACTACATATACTACGGATACTAAATACACTACTGCTACTACAGATACTCCATATACTACTGATACTACTGCTACTACTGATACTACTGCTACTACAGATACTCCAAATACTACAGATACTACTGCTACTACAGATACTCCATATACTACAGATACTACAGATAATACATATACTAGAGTTACTACATATACTACTGCTACTAAAGATACTACTGATACTACAGATACTCCATACACTACATATACTACAGATACTACATACACTACTGCTACTACAGATACTACATATACTACAGATACTACATACACTACTGATACTACTGCTACTACAGATACTACATGCACTACTGATACTACTGCTACTACAGATACTCCATACACTACATATACTACAGATACTACATACTACTACTGCTACTACATATACTACTGCTACTAAAGATACTACTGATACTACTGCTACTACTGATACTACTGCTACTACAGATACTACATATACTACATACACTACATATACTACAGATACTACAGATACTACATATACTACAGATACTACATACACTAATGCTACTACAGATACTTTTGATACTATGCACACTACAGATACTACAGACTAGTCTGATGGAACAGCCTCTATACAGGGGAATGATAACAGACTAGACTGATGGAACAGCCTCTATAGAGGGGAATGATAACAGACTAGTCTGATGGAACAGCCTCTATACAGGGGAATGATAACAGACTAGTTGATGGAACAGCCTCTATACAGGGGAATGATAACAGACTAGTCTGATGGAACAGCCTCTATACAGGGGAATGATAACAGACTAGTCTGATGGAACAGCCTCTATACAGGGGAATGATAACAGACTAGTTGATGGAACAGCCTCTATACAGGGGAATGATAACAGACTAGACTGATGGAACAGCCTCTATAGAGGGGAATGATAACAGACTAGTCTGATGGAACAGCCTCTATACAGGGGAATGATAACAGACTAGTTGATGGAACAGCCTCTATACAGGGGAATGATAACAGACTAGTCTGATGGAACAGCCTCTATACAGGGGAATGATAACAGACTAGTTGATGGAACAGCCTCTATACAGGGGAATGATAACAGACTAGTCTGATGGAACAGCCTCTATACAGGGGAATGATAACAGACTAGTCTGATGGAACAGCCTCTATACAGGGGAATGATAACAGACTAGTCTGATGGAACAGCCTCTATACAGGGGAATGATAACAGACTAGACTGATGGAACAGCCTCTATAGAGGGGAATGATAACAGACTAGTTGATGGAACAGTGGTATTTATGGGATTTATATGTATTCTGCACCAGGGCCCAGAGTCTCTCTGTTCAAAATGTAGGTTTCTATGTAAGGAACAGGGAGACATTTTGGACAGAGCTAGTATGCTGGTCTCTCACACACACACACACACACACACACACACACACACACACACACACACACACACACACACACACACACACACACACACACACACACACACACACACACACACACACACACACACACACACACACACACACACACATTGATTTATATATCCTCTGAAAGCTGCTATCGCCGTAACACTTCAGTGAATCCTGTCATCCCCTCTCTCTGGGTATTTACAGTCCTCTCTTCATCCCCCTCTTCTTCCCTCTATCTCCATCCTCTACCTCTTCTTCCTCTTCTTTATTCACTATATCTCTCCACTTTCTGCCTCTCCATCATCTATACTACTGGTTTATCTCTCCATCTATACTACTGGTTTATCTCTCCATCTATAATACTGGTTTATCTCTACATCATCTATACTACTGGTTTATCTATCCATCATCTATACTACTGGTTTATCTCTCCATCTATAATACTGGTTTATCTCTCCATCTATAATACTGGTTTATCT
Source organism: Oncorhynchus gorbuscha (assembly GCF_021184085.1). NCBI lineage: Eukaryota > Metazoa > Chordata > Actinopteri > Salmoniformes > Salmonidae > Oncorhynchus > Oncorhynchus gorbuscha. The sequence continues at coordinate 275,078 of NW_025745838.1, forward strand.
CTCCATCATCTATTCTACTGGTTTATCTCTCCATCTATAATACTGGTTTATCTCTCCATCTATAATACTGGTTTATCTCTCCATCTATAATACTGGTTTATCTCTACATCATCTATAATAATACTGGTTTATCTCTCCATCTATACTACTGGTTTATCTCTCCATCTAGAATACTGGTTTATCTCTGCATCATCTATAATACTGGTTTATCTCTCCATCATCTATACTACTGGTTTATCTCTCCATCATCTATAATACTGGTTTATCTCTCCATCATCTATAATACTGGTTTATCTCTCCATCATCTATACTACTGGTTTATCTCTCCATCTATAATACTGGTTTATCTCTCCATCTATACTACTGGTTTATCTCTCCATCTATAATACTGGTTTATCTCTCCATCATCTATACTACTGGTTTATCTCTCCATCTATAATACTGGTTTATCTCTACATCATCTATAATACTGGTTTATCTCTCCATCTATAATACTGGTTTATCTCTCCATCATCTATAATACTGGTTTATCTCTCCATCTATAATACTGGTTTATCTCTCCATCATCTATACTACTGGTTTATCTCTCCATCTATAATACTGGTTTATCTCTCCATCATCTATAATACTGGTTTATCTCTCCATCTATAATAGTGGTTTATCTCTCCATCATCTATAATACTGGTTTTGTTATGCGGGTGAATGAGGACCCAAAAGCGACTTGGCGAAAACAGAGTCTTTAATCCAGTAAAGTAAAATACAATCAAAAAACACAACTTCCACTCGTAATGACGAGAACCGACTGGAGACTCGATCTTGAACAGCAGGTTGCCTCGGGAAGGCACTTGAACCTAGCAGACTCAGACACCTGCTCACCACGCAGCATCTGAGGGAAACACGACACGACAGGGCGATACACAAACACAGCACGGTGAACAATAGATGGGATCCGACAGGGCAGGAACGGAAAACAAGGAGAGAAATAGGGACTCTAATCAGGGAAAAGGATCGGGAACAGGTGTGGGAAGACTAAATGATTGATTAGGGGAATAGGAACAGCTGGGAGCAGGAACGGAACGATAGAGAGAAGAGAGAGCGGGAGAGTGAGAGAGGGAGGGGAGAGAGAGGGATAGAAAGAGGGAAAGAACCTAATAAGACCAGCAGAGGGAAACGAACAGAAGGGAAAGCACAATGACAAGACAATATATGACAAAACATGACAGTACCCCCCCACTCACCGAGCGCCTCCTGGCGCTCTCGAGGAGGAACACTGGCGGCAACGGAGGAAATCATAGATCAAACGGTCCAGCACGTCCCGAGAAAGAACCCAACTCCTCTCCTCAGGACCGTAACGGAAAAACGAAAAAAAAAAAAGGGAAACTAGGGTACTACTCTAAAAAAAAAAATGAGACACGGGTAGAGAACTGTAAGAGTTTGAGCTATCAGGACCAAACAGGCCAGGAGAGTGACGACTTGGGACAGACTGAGACACCGCAAGGCTAAGACCAGGACCAGGGAGAGGCGGTGGCTGAGGACAGACTGTGACACAGCAAGGCCAGGAGTAGGGGCAGGAGAGAGGCGCTGGCTGAGGACAGACTGAGACACAGCAAGGCCAGGAGTAGGGGCAGGAGAGATGCGGTGGCTGGGGACAGACTGTGACACAGCAAGGCCAGGAGTAGGGGCAGGAGAGAGGCGCTGGCTGGGGACAGACTGTGACACAGCAAGGCCAGGAGTAGAGGCAGGAGAGATGCGCTGGCTGGGGACAGACTGTGACACAGCAAGACCAGGAGTAGAGGCAGAAAAATACGCACAAGGGTGGACCCCATCGTCAGTATCGGAGCGCTGGGACAGAATGGCTCCCACGCCCACCCCCGACGCGTCAACCTCAACAATAAACTGTTTAGTGACGTCAGGTGCAACAAGGATAGGAGCGGATGCAAAACGCTTCTTAAAGAGATCAGAACAACAATCATACGACCGGTGAGGAGGAAGGGAGTTGGTTCTGGACCGACTGAAGACCGTGCGCAGACCATGATATTCCTCCGGCACTCCTGTCAAATCACCAGGTTCCTCCTGAGAAGAGGGGACAGAACAAACAGGAGAAATAGCAGACATTAAACACTTCACAAGACAAGAAACGCTCCAGGAAAGGACAGAACCACTAGACCAATCAAAAGAAGGATTATGACACACTAGCCAGGGATGAACCAAAACAACAGGTGTAAAAGGTGAACAAAAAATCAAAAAAGAAATGGTCTCACTATGGTTACCAGATACAGTGAGGGTTAAAGGTAGTGTTTCACATAATATACTGGGGAGAGGACTACCATCCAAGGCAAACATGACCGTGGGCTCCCCTAACTGTCTGAGAGGAATGTCATGTTCCCGAGCCCAGGCTTCGTCCATAAAACAGCCCTCTGCCCCAGAGTCTATTAATGCACTGCAGGAAGCTGCCGATCCGGTCCAGCGTAGATGGACCGGTAAGGTAGTACATGTACTTGACGGAGAGGACCGTCTAGTAGCGCTTATCAGTCGCCCTCCGCTTACTGATGAGCTCTGGCCTTTAACTGGACATGACATGACAAAATGACCAGCGGAACCGCAATAGAGACAGAGGCGGTTGGTGATTCTCCGTTCCCTCTCCTTAGTCGAGATGCGAATACCCCCCAGCTGCATGGGCTCAACACCTGAGTCAGTGGGGAAAGATGGTAGTGTCGGGGAGAGGGGAGACACAGTTAACGCGAGCTCTCTTCTATGAGCTCGGTGACGAAGATCTACCCGTCGTTCAATGCGAATAGCGAGTTCAATCAAAGAATCCACGCTGGATGGAACCTCCCGAGAGAGAATCTCATCCTTAACCTTAGCGTGGAGTCCCTCCAGAAAACGAGCGAGCAACGCCTGCTCGTTCCAGTTACTGGAGGCAGCAAGAGTGCGAAACTCTATTGAGTAATCCGTTATGGATCGATTACCTTGACATAGGGAAGACAGGGACCAGGAAGCTTCTTTCCCAAAAACTGAGCGATCAAAAACCCTTATCATCTCCTCTTTAAAGTTCAGATAATTGTTAGTACACTCAGCGCTTGCCTCCCAGATAGCTGTGCCCCACTGCCGAGCCCGACCAGTAAGGAGTGATATGACGTAGGCAATCCGAGCTCTCTCTCTTGAGTATGTGTTGGGTTGGAGAGAGAACACGATATCACACTGGGTGAGAAAGGAGCGGCACTCAGTGGGCTGCCCAGAATAACAAGGTGGGTTATTAACCCTAGGTTCCGGAGGCTCGGAAGAACCGGAAGTAGCTGGTGACACGAGACGAAGACTCTGATACTGTCTTGAGAGGTCGGAGACCTGAGCGGCCAGGGTCTCAACGGCATGCCGAGCAGCAGACAATTCCTGCTCGTGTCTGCCGAGCATCGCTCCCTGGAACTCGAGAGTAGAGTAGAGAGAATCCATAGTCGCTGGGTCCATTCTTGGTCGGATCCTTCTGTTATGCGGGTGAATGAGGACCCAAAAGCGACTTGGCGAAAACAGAGTCTTTAATCCAGTAAAGTAAAATACAATCAAAAAACACAACTTCCACTCGTAATGACGAGAACCGACTGGAGACTCGATCTTGAACAGCAGGTAGCCTCGGGAAGGCACTTGAACCTAGCAGACTCAGACACCTGCTCACCACGCAGCATCTGAGGGAAACACGACACGACAGGGCGATACACAAACACAGCACGGTGAACAATAGATGGGATCCGACAGGGCAGGAACGGAAAACAAGGAGAGAAATAGGGACTCTAATCAGGGAAAAGGATCGGGAACAGGTGTGGGAAGACTAAATGATTGATTAGGGGAATAGGAACAGCTGGGAGCAGGAACGGAACGATAGAGAGAAGAGAGAGCGGGAGAGTGAGAGAGGGAGGGGGAGAGAGAGGGATAGAAAGAGGGAAAGAACCTAATAAGACCAGCAGAGGGAAACGAACAGAAGGGAAAGCATAATGACAAGACAATATATGACAAAACATGACAGGTTTATCTCTCCATCGTCTATACTACTGGTTTATCTCTCCATCTATAATACTGGTTTATCTCTACATCATCTATAATACTGGTTTATCTCTCCATCATCTATACTACTGGTTAATCTCTCCATCATCTATTCTACTGGTTTATCTCTCCATCTATAATCTGGTTTATCCATCTATAATACTGGTTTATCTCTCCATCTATAATACTGGTTTATCTCTCCATCTATAATACTGGTTTATCTCTCCATCTATAATACTGGTTTATCTCTCCATCATCTATAATACTGGTTTATCTCTCCATCTATAATACTGGTTTATCTCTCCATCATCTATAATACTGGTTTATCTCTCCATCATCTATAATACTGGTTTATCTCTCCATCTATAATAGTGGTTTATCTCTCCATCATCTATAATACTGGTTTATCTCTCCATCTATAATACTGGTTTATCTCTCCATCTATAATACTGGTTTATCTCTCCATCTATAATACTGGTTTATCTCTCCATCATCTATAATACTGGTTTATCTCTCCATCTATAATAGTGGTTTATCTGGTTTATCTCTCATCTATATCATCTATAATACTGGTTTATCTCTCCATCATCTATAATACTGGTTTATCTCTCATCATCTATACTACTGGTTTATCTCTCCATCTATAATACTGGTTTATCTCTCCATCTATCTATAATACTGGTTTATCTCTCATCTCCATCATCTATACTACTGGTTTATCTCTCCATCATCTATAATACTGGTTTATCTCTCCATCTATAATACTGGTTTATCTCTCCATCTATAATACTGGTTTATCTCTCCATCATCTATAATACTGGTTTATCTCTCCATCTATAATCTGGTTTATATCTATAATACTGGTTTATCTCTCATCATCTATAATACTGGTTTATCTCTCCATTCTATAATACTGGTTTATCTCTCCATCTATAATACTGGTTTATCTCTCCATCATCTATAATACTGGTTTATCTCTCCATCTATAATACTGGTTTATCTCTCCATCATCTATACTACTGGTTTATCTCTCCATCTATAATACTGGTTTATCTCTCCATCTATAATACTGGTTTATCTCTCCATCTATACTACTGGTTTATCTCTCCATCTATAATACTGGTTTATCTCTTCATCATCTATAATACTGGTTTATCTCTCCATCTATAATACTGGTTTATCTCTCATCTATAATACTGGTTTATCATCTATAATACTGGTTTATCTCTCCATCATCTATAATACTGGTTTATCTCTCCATCTATAATACTGGTTTATCTCTCCATCTATAATACTGGTTTATCTCTCCATCTATAATACTAGTTTATCTCTCCATCTATAATACTGGTTTATCTCTCATCTATACTACTGGTTTATCTCTCCATCATCCATAATACTGGTTTATCTCTCCATCATCTATAATACTGGTTTATCTCTCCATCATCTATAATACTGGTTTATCTCTCTCCATCATCATCTATAATACTGGTTTATCTCTCATCATCTATAATACTGGTTTATCTCTCCATCTATAATACTGGTTTATCTCTCATCTATACTACTGGTTTATCTCTCCATCATCTATAATACTGGTTTATCTCTCCATCTATAATACTGGTTTATCTCTTCATCATCTATACTACTGGTTTATCTCTCCATCATATAATACTGGTTTATCTCTCCATCTATAATACTGGTTTATCTCTCCATCTATACTACTGGTTTATCTCTCCATCTATAATACTGGTTTATCTCTCCATCATCTATACTACTGGTTTATCTCTCCATCTATAATACTGGTTTATCTCTCCATCTATAATACTGGTTTATCTCTCCATCTATAATACTGGTTTATCTCTCCATCATCTATAATACTGGTTTATCTCTCCATCATCTATAATACTGGTTTATCTCTCCATCATCTATTCTACTGGTTTATCTCTCCATCATCTATACTACTGGTTTGTCTCTACATCATCTATAATACTGGTTTGTCTCTCTCTCGAGATTATAGAGGTAGGAGACGAGAGTAGAGAAGAGGAGAGGAGGAGGAGAGGAACGGAGAGGAAAGGAGAGGAAAGTAGGTGGGATGAGATTAGAGGAGTATGGAGGAGAGGATAAGAGGAGAGAGGAAGAGTAGAGGACAGGAGAGGACACGACAGGGCTGCTTGAAAAGGAGATTAGAGTAGAGTAGAGTAGAGTAGAGTAGAGTAGAGTAGAGTAGAGTAGAGTAGAGTAGAGTAGAGTAGAGTAGAGTAGAGTAGAGTAGAGGAGAGGAGAGGAGAGGAGAGGACACGACAGGGCTGCTTGAAAAGGAGAGGAGAGGAGAGGAGAAGGGGGGAGAGGAGAGGAGAGGAGAGAGAAGAGAGGAGAGAGGAGAGGAGAGGAGAGGAGAGGAGAAGAGAGAGAGGAGAGGAGTGTCTTCGTCTCTTCCTCTCTCCTTGTTATAGATATTGCTGTTCTGAGCCCAGTCGTCTGAATTGGCTTCCTCTCGTCATACCAAGTTCAATACATCAAGTGGCACCCTTTCCCCTACATAGTGCTTGGACCAGATCAGTTGGCTGTGAGTGTACGGTGGGGGGGGGGTGAACATCACGGATGGTGTAGTGACTGACCCGGGATGCACTCAACTCTGCATGACCCCTCTCCTTGACCCTTCCTTAGAATCTGTCATCGGCCAATTAGAACTCAGTCGGATGAGCTCCTTGACGTGCGAAAGGAGTAGGATCGTGAAGGTCGGACAATGTTTGTATGAGTGAATTGTCTGAAGAGATGTGATGCTTTTCTCTGAAGTCCTTGAGGCATCAAAGTTTCCCTAAGGTTGCGTCCCAAACTGAGCTCTAGTCCCTACATAATGAGCTACTTTTAACCAGAGCCCTCTGGTCCCTATGAGACCTATGGTATGTTATTCCTATGGTCTGTTATCCCTATGGCCTGTTATCCCTATGGTCTGTTATCCCTATGGTCCCTGTTATCCCTATGGTCTGTAATCCCTATGGTCTGTTATCCCTATGGTCTGTTATCCCTATGGTCTGTTATCCCTATAGTCCCTGTTATCCCTATGGTCTGTAATCCCTATGGTCTGTAATCCCTATGGTCTGTTATCCCTATGGTCCCTGTTATCCCTATGGTCTGTAATCCCTATGGTCTGTAATCCCTATGGTCTGTTATCCCTATGGTCTGTTATCCCTATGGTCTGTTATCCCTATGGTCCCTGTTATTCCTATGGTCCCTGTTATCCCTATGGTCTGTTATCCCTATGGTCTGTTATCCCTATGGTCTGTTATCCCTATGGTCTGTTATTCCTATGGTCTGTTATTCCTATGGTCTGTTATCCCTATGGTCTGTTATCCCTATGGTCTGTTATCCCTGTGGTCTGTTATCCCTATGGTCCCTGTGAGCCCAATGGTCTCCGGTCAAAAGTAGTGCACTATATAGGGAATAGGCTGCTATTTTGGGAAGCAGAAATGTTTCCCTCAGTCTAAGTGCCTTGAACGAGCTGTCACATTTAGGAATGTTAAGGTTATTAGGAAGAGGAGGGGGGAGGAGAGGATGGCGTGGGTTTTTTATAAGGAAGTGAAGGCGTTGAGTCTTCAGGGCTTGTAGAAATCACATCAGAGAAACGTCTGTGTCTCATCATCATCCATGGGACTATAGTAGATGAAGAATCAATATATATATATTTTTATTTTTATTTTTAAATTTTTAGATGGAGTATTTATTGGGTCATTATGCTAGTTTATTATGTATGTTTGTAATAGTGTGTTATACAGTGAAAGTGTGTTTTGTATTATAAATTGTATTTTAATGTTAAGGACTCTTGGAAGATTAGTCCAAATGGGGACTAAAAGAGATCCTAATCAAATCAAATCAAATCAAATGGGGATATTGATGAATACAACGTAACTTATGGTACCTCTGCCAGTCTACATGGCCCTTAAAAACCCTGAGGTTTTCCTGAGCAAGTGACCGGACCAGGAACAACCACTGGGCCACATGTGAACTTACACAATGCTTTCCATCTAAAGATATATGGATTAAACTATGTCACAATAGACAGGGCTCTGGTCAACAGTAGTGAACTATGAATAGACAGGGCTCTGGTCAACAGTAGTGAACTATGAATAGACAGGGCTCTGGTCAACAGTAGTGAACTATGAATAGACAGGGCCCTGGTCGACAGTAGTGAACTATGAATAGACAGGTCTCTGGTCAGCAGTAGTGAACTATGTCACAATAGACAGGGCCCTGGTCGACAGTAGTGATCTATGTCACAATAGACAGGGCTCTGGTCAGCAGTAGTGAACTATGTCACAATAGACAGGGCCCTGGTCGACAGTAGTGATCTATGTCACAATAGACAGGGCTCTGGTCAGCAGTAGTGAACTATGTCACAATAGACAGGGCTCTGGTCAACAGTAGTGAACTATGAATAGGCAGGGCTCTGGTCAACAGTAGTGAACTATGAATAGACAGGGCTCTGGTCAACAGTAGTGATCTATGTCACAATAGACAGGGCTCTGGTCAGCAGTAGTGAACTATGTCACAATAGACAGGGCTCTGGTCAACAGTAGTGAACTATGAAAGGACAGGGCTCTGGTCAACAGTAGTGAACTATGAATAGACAGGGCTCTGGTCAACAGTAGTGAACTATGAATAGACAGGGCTCTGGTCAACAGTAGTGAACTATGAATAGACAGGGCTCTGGTCAACAGTAGTGAACTATGAATAGACAGGGCTCTGGTCAACAGTAGTGATCTATGTCACAATAGACAGGGCTCTGGTCAGCAGTAGTGAACTATGTCACAATAGACAGGGCTCTGGTCAACAGTAGTGAACTATGAATAGACAAGGCTCTGGTCAACAGTAGTGATCTATGTCACAATAGACAGGGCTCTGGTCAACAGTAGTGAACTATGAATAGACAGGGCTCTGGTCAACAGTAGTGAACTATGAATAGACAGGGCTCTGGTCAACAGTAGTGAACTATGAATAGACAGGGCTCTGGTCAACAGTAGTGAACTATGAATAGACAGGGCTCTGGTCAACAGTAGTGAACTATGAATAGACAGGGCTCTGGTCAACAGTAGTGAACTATGAATAGACAGGGCTCTGGTCAACAGTAGTGAACTATGAATAGACAGGGCTCTGGTCAACAGTAGTGAACTATGAATAGACAGGGCTCTGGTCAACAGTAGTGAACTATGAATAGACAGGGCTCTGGTCAACAGTAGTGAACTATGAATAGACAGGGCTCTGGTCAACAGTAGTGAACTATGTCACAATAGACAGGGCCCTGGTCAACAGTAGTGAACTATGTCACAATAGACAAGGCTCTGGTCAACAGTAGTGAACTATGAATAGACAGGGCTCTGGTTAACAGTAGTGAACTATGTCACAATAGACAGGGCTCTGGTCAATAGTAGTGAACTATGAATAGACAGGGCTCTGGTCAATAGTAGTGAACTATGAATAGACAGGGCTCTGGTCAACAGTAGTGAACTATGTCACAATAGACAGGGCTCTGGTCAACAGTAGTGAACTATGAATAGACAGGGCTCTGGTCAACAGTAGTGAACTATGAATAGACAGGGCTCTGGTCAACAGTAGTGAACTATGAATAGACAGGGCTCTGGTCAACAGTAGTGAACTATGAATAGGCAGGGCTCTGGTCAACAGTAGTGAACTATGTCACAATAGACAGGGCTCTGGTCAACAGTAGTGAACTATGTCACAATAGACAAGGCTCTGGTCAACAGTAGTGAACTATGAATAGACAGGGCTCTGGTCAACAGTAGTGAACTATGAATAGACAGGGCTCTGGTCAACAGTAGTGAACTATGTCACAATAGACAAGGCTCTGGTCAACAGTAGTGAACTATGAATAGGCAGGGCTCTGGTCAACAGTAGTGAACTATGTCACAATAGACAGGGCTCTGGTCAACAGTAGTGAACTATGAATAGACAGGGCTGTGGTCAACAGTAGTGAACTATGAATAGACAGGGCTCTGGTCAACAGTAGTGAACTATGTCACAATAGACAGGGCTCTGGTCGACAGTAGTGAACTATGTCACAATAGACAGGGCTCTGGTCAACAGTAGTGAACTATGTCACAATAGACAGGGCTCTGGTCAACAGTAGTGATCTATGTCACAATAGACAGGGCTCTGGTCAGCAGTAGTGAACTATGTCACAATAGACAGGGCTCTGGTCGACAGTAGTGAACTATGTCACAATAGACAGGGCTCTGGTCAACAGTAGTGATCTATGTCACAATAGACAGGGCTCTGGTCAGCAGTAGTGAACTATTTCACAATAGACAGGGCTCTGGTCAACAGTAGTGAACTATGAATAGGCAGGGCTCTGGTCAACAGTAGTGAACTATGAATAGACAAGGCTCTGGTCAACAGTAGTGAACTATGAATAGACAGGGCTCTGGTCAACAGTAGTGAACTATGAATAGACAGGGCTCTGGTCAACAGTAGTGAACTATGAATAGACAGGGCTCTGGTCAACAGTAGTGATCTATGTCACAATAGACAGGGCTCTGGTCGACAGTAGTGAACTATGTCACAATAGACAGGGCTCTGGTCAACAGTAGTGATCTATGTCACAATAGACAGGGCTCTGGTCAACAGTAGTGAACTATGTCACAATAGACAGGGCTCTGGTCGACAGTAGTGAACTATGAATAGACAGGGCTCTGGTCAACAGTAGTGAACTATGAATAGACAGGGCTCTGGTCAACAGTAGTGAACTATGTCACAATAGACAGGGCTCTGGTCGACAGTAGTGAACTATGAATAGACAGGGCTCTGGTCGACAGTAGTGAACTATGAATAGACAGGGCTCTGGTCAACAGTAGTGAACTATGAATAGACAGGGCTCTGGTCAACAGTAGTGAACTATGAATAGACAGGGCTCTGGTCGACAGTAGTGAACTATGAATAGACAGGGCTCTGGTCGACAGTAGTGAACTATGAATAGACAGGGCTCTGGTCAACAGTAGTGAACTATGTCACAATAGACAGGGCTCTGGTCAACAGTAGTGAACTATGTCACAATAGACAGGGCTCTGGTCGACAGTAGTAAACTATGTCACAATAGACAGGGCTCTGGTCAACAGTAGTGAACTATGAATAGACAGGGCTCTGGTCAACAGTAGTGAACTATGAATAGACAAGGCTCTGGTCAACAGTAGTGAACTATGTCACAATAGACAGGGCTCTGGTTAACAGTAGTGAACTATGTCACAATAGACAGGGCTCTGGTCAGCAGTAGTGAACTATGTCACAATAGACAGGGCTCTGGTCAACAGTAGTGAACTATGAATAGACAGGGCTCTGGTCAACAGTAGTGAACTATGAATAGACAGGGCTCTGGTCAACAGTAGTGAACTATGAATAGACAGGGCTGTGGTCTGAACTATGAATAGACAGGGCTCTGGTCAATAGTAGTGAACTATGAATAGACAGGGCTCTGGTCAACAGTAGTGAACTATGAATAGACAGGGCTCTGGTCAACAGTAGTGAACTATGAATAGACAGGGCTCTGGTCAACAGTAGTGAACTATGAATAGACAGGGCTGTGGTCTGAACTATGAATAGACAGGGCTCTGGTCAATAGTAGTGAACTATGAATAGACAGGGCTCTGGTCAACAGTAGTGAACTATGAATAGACAGGGCTCTGGTCAACAGTAGTGAACTATGAATAGACAGGGCTCTGGTCAACAGTAGTGAACTATGAATAGACAGGGCTCTGGTCAACAGTAGTGAACTATGAATAGACAGGGCTCTGGTCAACAGTAGTGAACTATGAATAGACAGGGCTCTGGTCAACAGTAGTGAACTATGAATAGACAGGGCTTTGGTCAACAGTAGTGAACTATGAATAGACAGGGCTCTGGTCAACAGTAGTGAACTATGAATAGACAGGGCTCTGGTCAACAGTAGTGAACTATGTCACAATAGACAGGGCCCTGGTCAACAGTAGTGAACTATGTCACAATAGACAAGGCTCTGGTCAACAGTAGTGAACTATGAATAGACAGGGCTCTGGTCAACAGTAGTGAACTATGTCACAATAGACAGGGCTCTGGTCAACAGTAGTGATCTATGTCACAATAGACAGGGCTCTGGTCAACAGTAGTGAACTATGTCACAATAGACAGGGCTCTGGTCAGCAGTAGTGAACTATGTCACAATAGACAAGGCTCTGGTCAGCAGTAGTGAACTATGTCACAATAGACAGGGCTCTGGTCAACAGTAGTGAACTATGAATAGACAGGGCTCTGGTCAACAGTAGTGAACTATGAATAGACAGGGCTCTGGTCAACAGTAGTGAACTATGAATAGACAGGGCTCTGGTCAACAGTAGTGAACTATGAATAGACAGGGCTCTGGTCAACAGTAGTGAACTATGAATAGACAGGGCTCTGGTCAACAGTAGTGAACTATGAATAGACAGGGCTCTGGTCAACAGTAGTGAACTATGAATAGACAGGGCTCTGGTCAACAGTAGTGAACTATGAATAGACAGGGCTCTGGTCAACAGTAGTGAACTATGAATAGACAGGGCCCTGGTCAACAGTAGTGAACTATGAATAGACAGGGCTCTGGTCGACAGTAGTGAACTATGTCACAATAGACAGGGCTCTGGTCAACAGTAGTGAACTATGTCACAATAGACAGGGCTCTGGTCAACAGTAGTGAACTATGTCACAATAGACAGGGCTCTGGTCAACAGTAGTGAACTATGTCACAATAGACAGGGCTCTGGTCAGCAGTAGTGAACTATGTCACAATAGACAGGGCTCTGGTCAGCAGTAGTGAACTATGTCACAATAGACAGGGCTCTGGTCAACAGTAGTGAACTATGAATAGACAGGGCTCTGGTCAACAGTAGTGAACTATGTCACAATAGACAGGGCTCTGGTCAACAGTAGTGAACTATGAATAGACAGGGCTCTGGTCAACAGTAGTGAACTATGAATAGACAGGGCTCTGGTCAACAGTAGTGAACTATGAATAGACAGGGCTCTGGTCAACAGTAGTGAACTATGAATAGACAGGGCTCTGGTCAACAGTAGTGAACTATGAATAGACAGGGCTCTGGTCAACAGTAGTGAACTATGAATAGACAGGGCCCTGGTCAACAGTAGTGAACTATGAATAGACAGGGCTCTGGTCAACAGTAGTGAACTATGAATAGACAGGGCTCTGGTCAACAGTAGTGAACTATGAATAGACAGGGCTCTGGTCAACAGTAGTGAACTATGAATAGACAGGGCTCTGGTCAACAGTAGTGAACTATGAATAGACAGGGCCCTGGTCAACAGTAGTGAACTATGAATAGACAGGGCTCTGGTCGACAGTAGTGAACTATGAATAGACAAGGCTCTGGTCAACAGTAGTGAACTATGAATAGACAAGGCCCTGGTCAACAGTAGTGAACTATGTCACAATAGACAGGGCTCTGGTCGACAGTAGTGAACTATGTCACAATAGACAGGGCTCTGGTCAGCAGTAGTGAACTATGTCACAATAGACAGGGCTCTGGTCAACAGTAGTGAACTATGTCACAATAGACAGGGCTCTGGTCAGCAGTAGTGAACTATGTCACAATAGACAGGGCTCTGGTCAACAGTAGTGAACTATGAATAGACAAGGCTCTGGTCAACAGTAGTGATCTATGTCACAATAGACAGGGCTCTGGTCAACAGTAGTGAACTATGAATAGACAGGGCTCTGGTCAACAGTAGTGAACTATGAATAGACAGGGCTCTGGTCAACAGTAGTGAACTATGAATAGACAGGGCTCTGGTCAACAGTAGTGAACTATGAATAGACAGGGCTCTGGTCAACAGTAGTGAACTATGAATAGACAGGGCTCTGGTCAACAGTAGTGAACTATGAATAGACAGGGCCCTGGTCAACAGTAGTGAACTATGAATAGACAGGGCTCTGGTCAACAGTAGTGAACTATGAATAGACAGGGCTCTGGTCAACAGTAGTGAACTATGAATAGACAGGGCTCTGGTCAACAGTAGTGAACTATGAATAGACAGGGCTCTGGTCAACAGTAGTGAACTATGAATAGGCAGGGCTCTGGTCAACAGTAGTGAACTATGAATAGACAGGGCTCTGGTCAACAGTAGTGAACTATGAATAGACAGGGCTCTGGTCAACAGTAGTGAACTATGAATAGACAGGGCTCTGGTCAATAGTAGTGAACTATGAATAGACAGGGCTCTGGTCAACAGTAGTGAACTATGTCACAATAGACAGGGCTCTGGTCAACAGTAGTGAACTATGTCACAATAGACAGGGCTCTGGTCAGCAGTAGTGAACTATGAATAGACAGGGCTCTGGTCAACAGTAGTGAACTATGAATAGACAGGGCTCTGGTCAACAGTAGTGAACTATGAATAGACAGGGCTCTGGTCAACAGTAGTGAACTATGAATAGACAAGGCTCTGGTCAACAGTAGTGAACTATGTCACAATAGACAGGGCTCTGGTCAACAGTAGTGAACTATGAATAGACAGGGCCCTGGTCAACAGTAGTGAACTATGAATAGACAGGGCTCTGGTCAACAGTAGTGAACTATGAATAGACAGGGCTCTGGTCAACAGTAGTGAACTATGAATAGACAGGGCTCTGGTCAACAGTAGTGAACTATGAATAGACAGGGCTCTGGTCAACAGTAGTGAACTATGAATAGACAGGGCTCTGGTCAACAGTAGTGAACTATGTCACAATAGACAGGGCTCTGGTCAACAGTAGTGAACTATGAATAGACAGGGCTCTGGTCAACAGTAGTGAACTATGAATAGACAAGGCTCTGGTCAACAGTAGTGAACTATGAATAGACAGGGCTCTGGTCAACAGTAGTGAACTATGTCACAATAGACAGGGCTCTGGTCAACAGTAGTGAACTATGTCACAATAGACAGGGCTCTGGTCAACAGTAGTGAACTATGTCACAATAGACAGGGCTCTGGTCAACAGTAGTGAACTATGTCACAATAGACAGGGCTCTGGTCAACAGTAGTGAACTATGAATAGACAGGGCTCTGGTCAACAGTAGTGAACTATGAATAGACAGGGCTCTGGTCAACAGTAGTGAACTATGAATAGACAGGGCTCTGGTCAACAGTAGTGAACTATGAATAGACAGTGCTCTGGTCAACAGTAGTGAACTATGAATAGACAGGGCTCTGGTCAACAGTAGTGAACTATGAATAGACAGGGCTCTGGTCAACAGTAGTGAACTATGAATAGACAGGGCTCTGGTCAACAGTAGTGAACTATGAATAGACAGGGCTCTGGTCAACAGTAGTGAACTATGAATAGACAGGGCTCTGGTCAACAGTAGTGAACTATGTCACAATAGACAGGGCTCTGGTCAACAGTAGTGAACTATGTCACAATAGACAGGGCTCTGGTCAACAGTAGTGAACTATGAATAGACAGGGCTCTGGTCAACAGTAGTGAACTATGAATAGACAGGGCTCTGGTCAACAGTAGTGAACTATGTCACAATAGACAGGGCTCTGGTCAACAGTAGTGAACTATGAATAGACAGGGCTCTGGTCAACAGTAGTGAACTATGTCACAATAGACAGGGCTCTGGTCAACAGTAGTGAACTATGAATAGACAGGGCTCTGGTCAACAGTAGTGAACTATGAATAGACAGGGCTCTGGTCAACAGTAGTGAACTATGTCACAATAGACAGGGCTCTGGTCAACAGTAGTGAACTATGTCACAATAGACAGGGCTCTGGTCAACAGTAGTGAACTATGTCACAATAGACAGGGCTCTGGTCAACAGTAGTGAACTATGAATAGACAGGGCTCTGGTCAGCAGTAGTGAACTATGAATAGACAGGGCTCTGGTCAACAGTAGTGAACTATGTCACAATAGACAGGGCTCTGGTCAACAGTAGTGAACTATGTCACAATAGACAGGGCTCTGGTCAGCAGTAGTGAACTATTTCACAATAGACAGGGCTCTGGTCAACAGTAGTGAACTATGAATAGACAGGGCTCTGGTCAACAGTAGTGAACTATGAATAGACAGGGCTCTGGTCAACAGTAGTGAACTATGAATAGACAGGGCTCTGGTCAACAGTAGTGAACTATGAATAGACAGGGCTCTGGTCAACAGTAGTGAACTATGAATAGACAGGGCTCTGGTCAACAGTAGTGAACTATGTCACAATAGACAGGGCTCTGGTCAACAGTAGTGAACTATGTCACAATAGACAGGGCTCTGGTCAACAGTAGTGAACTATGTCACAATAGACAGGGCTCTGGTCAACAGTAGTGAACTATGTCACAATAGACAGGGCTCTGGTCGACAGTAGTGAACTATGAATAGACAGGGCTCTGGTCAACAGTAGTGAACTATGAATAGACAGGGCTCTGGTCAACAGTAGTGAACTATGTCACAATAGACAGGGCTCTGGTCGACAGTAGTGAACTATGAATAGACAGGGCTCTGGTCAACAGTAGTGAACTATGAATAGACAGGGCTCTGGTCAACAGTAGTGAACTATGAATAGACAGGGCTCTGGTCAACAGTAGTGAACTATGAATAGACAGGGCTCTGGTCAACAGTAGTGAACTATGAATAGACAGGGCTCTGGTCAACAGTAGTGAACTATGAATAGACAGGGCTCTGGTCAACAGTAGTGAACTATGTCACAATAGACAGGGCTCTGGTCAACAGTAGTGAACTATGTCACAATAGACAGGGCTCTGGTCAACAGTAGTGAACTATGTCACAATAGACAGGGCTCTGGTCAACAGTAGTGAACTATGAATAGACAGGGCTCTGGTCAACAGTAGTGAACTATGAATAGACAGGGCTCTGGTCAACAGTAGTGAACTATGTCACAATAGACAGGGCTCTGGTCAACAGTAGTGAACTATGAATAGACAGGGCTCTGGTCAGCAGTAGTGAACTATGTCACAATAGACAGGGCTCTGGTCAACAGTAGTGAACTATGAATAGACAGGGCTCTGGTCAACAGTAGTGAACTATGAATAGACAGGGCTCTGGTCAACAGTAGTGAACTATGAATAGACAGGGCTGTGGTCTGAACTATGAATAGACAGGGCTCTGGTCAACAGTAGTGAACTATGAATAGACAGGGCTCTGGTCAACAGTAGTGAACTATGAATAGACAGGGCTCTGGTCAACAGTAGTGAACTATGAATAGACAGGGCTCTGGTCAACAGTAGTGAACTATGAATAGACAGGGCTCTGGTCAACAGTAGTGAACTATGAATAGACAGGGCTCTGGTCAACAGTAGTGAACTATGAATAGACAGGGCTCTGGTCAACAGTAGTGAACTATGAATAGACAGGGCTCTGGTCAACAGTAGTGAACTATGAATAGACAGGGCTCTGGTCAACAGTAGTGAACTATGAATAGACAGGGCTCTGGTCAACAGTAGTGAACTATGAATAGACAGGGCTCTGGTCAACAGTAGTGAACTATGAATAGACAGGGCTCTGGTCAACAGTAGTGAACTATGAATAGACAGGGCTCTGGTCAACAGTAGTGAACTATGAATAGACAGGGCTCTGGTCAACAGTAGTGAACTATGAATAGACAGGGCTCTGGTCAACAGTAGTGAACTATGTCACAATAGACAGGGCTCTGGTCAACAGTAGTGAACTATGTCACAATAGACAAGGCTCTGGTCAACAGTAGTGAACTATGAATAGACAGGGCTCTGGTCAACAGTAGTGAACTATGTCACAATAGACAGGGCTCTGGTCAACAGTAGTGAACTATGTCACAATAGACAGGGCTCTGGTCAACAGTAGTGAACTATGTCACAATAGACAGGGCTCTGGTCAACAGTAGTGAACTATGTCACAATAGACAAGGCTCTGGTCAACAGTAGTGAACTATGTCACAATAGACAGGGCTCTGGTCAACAGTAGTGAACTATGAATAGACAGGGCTCTGGTCAACAGTAGTGAACTATGAATAGACAGGGCTCTGGTCAACAGTAGTGAACTATGAATAGACAGGGCTCTGGTCAACAGTAGTGAACTATGAATAGACAGGGCTCTGGTCAACAGTAGTGAACTATGAATAGACAGGGCTCTGGTCAACAGTAGTGAACTATGAATAGACAGGGCTCTGGTCAACAGTAGTGAACTATGAATAGACAGGGCTCTGGTCAACAGTAGTGAACTATGAATAGACAGGGCTCTGGTCAACAGTAGTGAACTATGAATAGACAGGGCTCTGGTCAACAGTAGTGAACTATGAATAGACAGGGCTCTGGTCGACAGTAGTGAACTATGTCACAATAGACAGGGCTCTGGTCAACAGTAGTGAACTATGTCACAATAGACAGGGCTCTGGTCAACAGTAGTGAACTATGTCACAATAGACAGGGCTCTGGTCGACAGTAGTGAACTATGTCACAATAGACAGGGCTCTGGTCAGCAGTAGTGAACTATGTCACAATAGACAGGGCTCTGGTCAGCAGTAGTGAACTATGTCACAATAGACAGGGCTCTGGTCAACAGTAGTGAACTATGAATAGACAAGGCTCTGGTCAACAGTAGTGATCTATGTCACAATAGACAGGGCTCTGGTCAACAGTAGTGAACTATGAATAGACAGGGCTCTGGTCAACAGTAGTGAACTATGAATAGACAGGGCTCTGGTCAACAGTAGTGAACTATGAATAGACAGGGCTCTGGTCAACAGTAGTGAACTATGAATAGACAGGGCTCTGGTCAACAGTAGTGAACTATGAATAGACAGGGCTCTGGTCAACAGTAGTGAACTATGAATAGACAGGGCCCTGGTCAACAGTAGTGAACTATGAATAGACAGGGCTCTGGTCAACAGTAGTGAACTATGAATAGACAGGGCTCTGGTCAACAGTAGTGAACTATGAATAGACAGGGCTCTGGTCAACAGTAGTGAACTATGAATAGACAGGGCTCTGGTCAACAGTAGTGAACTATGAATAGACAGGGCCCTGGTCAACAGTAGTGAACTATGAATAGACAGGGCTCTGGTCAACAGTAGTGAACTATGAATAGACAAGGCTCTGGTCAACAGTAGTGAACTATGAATAGACAAGGCTCTGGTCAACAGTAGTGAACTATGAATAGACAGGGCTCTGGTCAACAGTAGTGAACTATGTCACAATAGACAGGGCTCTGGTCAGCAGTAGTGAACTATGTCACAATAGACAGGGCTCTGGTCAACAGTAGTGAACTATGTCACAATAGACAGGGCTCTGGTCAACAGTAGTGAACTATGTCACAATAGACAGGGCTCTGGTCAACAGTAGTGAACTATGAATAGACAGGGCTCTGGTCAACAGTAGTGAACTATGTCACAATAGACAGGGCTCTGGTCAACAGTAGTGAACTATGAATAGACAGGGCTCTGGTCAACAGTAGTGAACTATGAATAGACAGGGCTCTGGTCAACAGTAGTGAACTATGAATAGACAGGGCTCTGGTCAACAGTAGTGAACTATGAATAGACAGGGCTCTGGTCAACAGTAGTGAACTATGAATAGACAGGGCTCTGGTCAACAGTAGTGAACTATGAATAGACAGGGCCCTGGTCAACAGTAGTGAACTATGAATAGACAGGGCTCTGGTCAACAGTAGTGAACTATGAATAGACAGGGCTCTGGTCAACAGTAGTGAACTATGAATAGACAGGGCTCTGGTCAACAGTAGTGAACTATGAATAGACAGGGCTCTGGTCAACAGTAGTGAACTATGAATAGACAGGGCTCTGGTCAACAGTAGTGAACTATGAATAGACAGGGCTCTGGTCAACAGTAGTGAACTATGAATAGACAGGGCTCTGGTCAACAGTAGTGAACTATGAATAGACAGGGCTCTGGTCAATAGTAGTGAACTATGAATAGACAGGGCTCTGGTCAACAGTAGTGAACTATGTCACAATAGACAGGGCTCTGGTCAACAGTAGTGAACTATGTCACAATAGACAGGGCTCTGGTCAGCAGTAGTGAACTATGAATAGACAGGGCTCTGGTCAACAGTAGTGAACTATGAATAGACAGGGCTCTGGTCAACAGTAGTGAACTATGAATAGACAGGGCTCTGGTCAACAGTAGTGAACTATGAATAGACAAGGCTCTGGTCAACAGTAGTGAACTATGTCACAATAGACAGGGCTCTGGTCAACAGTAGTGAACTATGAATAGACAGGGCCCTGGTCAACAGTAGTGAACTATGAATAGACAGGGCTCTGGTCAACAGTAGTGAACTATGAATAGACAGGGCTCTGGTCAACAGTAGTGAACTATGAATAGACAGGGCTCTGGTCAACAGTAGTGAACTATGAATAGACAGGGCTCTGGTCAACAGTAGTGAACTATGAATAGACAGGGCTCTGGTCAACAGTAGTGAACTATGTCACAATAGACAGGGCTCTGGTCAACAGTAGTGAACTATGTCACAATAGACAGGGCTCTGGTCAACAGTAGTGAACTATGTCACAATAGACAGGGCTCTGGTCAACAGTAGTGAACTATGTCACAATAGACAGGGCTCTGGTCAACAGTAGTGAACTATGAATAGACAGGGCTCTGGTCAACAGTAGTGAACTATGAATAGACAGGGCTCTGGTCAACAGTAGTGAACTATGAATAGACAGGGCTCTGGTCAACAGTAGTGAACTATGTCACAATAGACAGGGCTCTGGTCAACAGTAGTGAACTATGTCACAATAGACAGGGCTCTGGTCAACAGTAGTGAACTATGTCAATAGACACAAAGTAGTGAACTAGGGCTCTGGTCAACAGTAGTGAACTATGAATAGACAGGGCTCTGGTCAACAGTAGTGAACTATGAATAGGGCTCTGTCAACAGTAGTGAACTATGAATAGACAGGGCTCTGGTCAACAGTAGTGAACTATGAATAGACAGGGCTCTGGTCAACAGTAGTGAACTATGAATAGACAGTGCTCTGGTCAACAGTAGTGAACTATGAATAGACAGGGCTCTGGTCAACAGTAGTGAACTATGAATAGACAGGGCTCTGGTCAACAGTAGTGAACTATGAATAGACAGGGCTCTGGTCAACAGTAGTGAACTATGAATAGACAGGGCTCTGGTCAACAGTAGTGAACTATGAATAGACAGGGCTCTGGTCAACAGTAGTGAACTATGTCACAATAGACAGGGCTCTGGTCAACAGTAGTGAACTATGAATAGACAGGGCTCTGGTCAACAGTAGTGAACTATGAATAGACAGGGCTCTGGTCAACAGTAGTGAACTATGAATAGACAGGGCTCTGGTCAACAGTAGTGAACTATGAATAGACAGGGCTCTGGTCAACAGTAGTGAACTATGTCACAATAGACAGGGCTCTGGTCAACAGTAGTGAACTATGAATAGACAGGGCTCTGGTCAACAGTAGTGAACTATGAATAGACAGGGCTCTGGTCAACAGTAGTGAACTATGAATAGACAGGGCTCTGGTCAACAGTAGTGAACTATGAATAGACAGGGCTCTGGTCAACAGTAGTGAACTATGAATAGACAGGGCTCTGGTCAACAGTAGTGAACTATGAATAGACAGGGCCCTGGTCAACAGTAGTGAACTATGAATAGACAGGGCTCTGGTCAACAGTAGTGAACTATGAATAGACAGGGCTCTGGTCAACAGTAGTGAACTATGAATAGACAGGGCTCTGGTCAACAGTAGTGAACTATGAATAGACAGGGCTCTGGTCAACAGTAGTGAACTATGAATAGACAGGGCCCTGGTCAACAGTAGTGAACTATGAATAGACAGGGCTCTGGTCAACAGTAGTGAACTATGAATAGACAAGGCTCTGGTCAACAGTAGTGAACTATGAATAGACAAGGCTCTGGTCAACAGTAGTGAACTATGTCACAATAGACAGGGCTCTGGTCAACAGTAGTGAACTATGTCACAATAGACAGGGCTCTGGTCAGCAGTAGTGAACTATGTCACAATAGACAGGGCTCTGGTCGACAGTAGTGAACTATGTCACAATAGACAGGGCTCTGGTCAGCAGTAGTGAACTATGTCACAATAGACAGGGCTCTGGTCAACAGTAGTGAACTATGAATAGACAAGGCTCTGGTCAACAGTAGTGATCTATGTCACAATAGACAGGGCTCTGGTCAACAGTAGTGAACTATGAATAGACAGGGCTCTGGTCAACAGTAGTGAACTATGAATAGACAGGGCTCTGGTCAACAGTAGTGAACTATGAATAGACAGGGCTCTGGTCAACAGTAGTGAACTATGAATAGACAGGGCTCTGGTCAACAGTAGTGAACTATGAATAGACAGGGCTCTGGTCAACAGTAGTGAACTATGAATAGACAGGGCCTGGTCAACAGTAGTGAACTATGAATAGACAGGGCTCTGGTCAACAGTAGTGAACTATGAATAGACAGGGCTCTGGTCAACAGTAGTGAACTATGAATAGACAGGGCTCTGGTCAACAGTAGTGAACTATGAATAGACAGGGCTCTGGTCAACAGTAGTGAACTATGAATAGGCAGGGCTCTGGACAGTAGTGAACTATGAATAGACAGGGCTCTGGTCAACAGTAGTGAACTATGAATAGACAGGGCTCTGGTCAACAGTAGTGAACTATGAATAGACAGGGCTCTGGTCAATAGTAGTGAACTATGAATAGACAGGGCTCTGGTCAACAGTAGTGAACTATGTCACAATAGACAGGGCTCTGGTCAACAGTAGTGAACTATGTCACAATAGACAGGGCTCTGGTCAGCAGTAGTGAACTATGAATAGACAGGGCTCTGGTCAACAGTAGTGAACTATGAATAGACAGGGCTCTGGTCAACAGTAGTGAACTATGAATAGACAGGGCTCTGGTCAACAGTAGTGAACTATGAATAGACAAGGCTCTGGTCAACAGTAGTGAACTATGTCACAATAGACAGGGCTCTGGTCAACAGTAGTGAACTATGAATAGACAGGGCCCTGGTCAACAGTAGTGAACTATGAATAGACAGGGCTCTGGTCAACAGTAGTGTACTATGAATAGACAGGGCTCTGGTCAACAGTAGTGAACTATGAATAGACAGGGCTCTGGTCAACAGTAGTGAACTATGAATAGACAGGGCTCTGGTCAACAGTAGTGAACTATGTATAGACAGGGCTCTGGTCAACAGTAGTGAACTATGTCACAATAGACAGGGCTCTGGTCAACAGTAGTGAACTATGAATAGACAGGGCTCTGGTCAACAGTAGTGAACTATGAATAGACAAGGCTCTGGTCAACAGTAGTGAACTATGAATAGACAGGGCTCTGGTCAACAGTAGTGAACTATGTCACAATAGACAGGGCTCTGGTCAACAGTAGTGAACTATGTCACAATAGACAGGGCTCTGGTCAACAGTAGTGAACTATGTCACAATAGACAGGGCTCTGGTCAACAGTAGTGAACTATGTCACAATAGACAGGGCTCTGGTCAACAGTAGTGAACTATGAATAGACAGGGCTCTGGTCAACAGTAGTGAACTATGAATAGACAGGGCTCTGGTCAACAGTAGTGAACTATGAATAGACAGGGCTCTGGTCAACAGTAGTGAACTATGAATAGACAGTGCTCTGGTCAACAGTAGTGAACTATGAATAGACAGGGCTCTGGTCAACAGTAGTGAACTATGAATAGACAGGGCTCTGGTCAACAGTAGTGAACTATGAATAGACAGGGCTCTGGTCAACAGTAGTGAACTATGAATAGACAGGGCTCTGGTCAACAGTAGTGAACTATGTCACAATAGACAGGGCTCTGGTCAACAGTAGTGAACTATGTCACAATAGACAGGGCCCTGGTCAACAGTAGTGAACTATGAATAGACAGGGCTCTGGTCAACAGTAGTGAACTATGAATAGACAGGGCTCTGGTCAACAGTAGTGAACTATGAATAGACAGGGCTCTGGTCAACAGTAGTGAACTATGAATAGACAGGGCTCTGGTCAACAGTAGTGAACTATGTCACAATAGACAGGGCCCTGGTCAACAGTAGTGAACTATGTCACAATAGACGGGGCTCTGGTCAACAGTAGTGAACTATGAATAGACAGGGCTCTGGTCAACAGTAGTGAACAGTAGTGAACTATGAATAGACAGGGCTCTGGTCAACAGTAGTGAACTATGAATAGACAGGGCTCTGGT
>NW_025745839.1:0-49858 GCF_021184085.1 Oncorhynchus gorbuscha
TCATCGGAGTGCATGCTGGGAGTGCATGCTGGGAGTGAGTCGTCAAGCAGGAGTGATTGTGAGAGCGAATGGTTTTTCTTTTTCACTCTATCGGGTTGTTGTATGTATATATATATATTGATTAGGTTAGTTGTTTTAAGGGTATCCTGTTTAAACTATCACTAAGCACGTATAGGGGTGGTGGGATCTTTGAGGTTGGTTTTTAGCGAGGGCACAACCAGCGGGTGGGGCTGGTTGTTATGGCCACTCGTGGAAATGGAGAGTTTGAAAAACTTAGTCGGAGGCATGGAGTAAAGATTCCTGCTGCGACAGGGTGTTCAGTGGAAGAATGTAGCTTGGCTGTGGGTGCTATCATTGGGTATGATAGCATCAAATCAGCCTCAAGGATGAATAGCGCTGTAGTGATATTCTTAGATTCAATTGAAAAGGTGAATAGAATAGTTGAGATGGGTGTCGTGTTGAGAGAAACACAGACGTCGGTATTTCCGCTTATGAATCCGGCGAAGAAAGTCATGCTTTCTAACGTGCCACCATTTGTTAGAGATGAAGTGTTATGGCGAGAGTTATCGCGCCATGGTCAAATAGTGTCTACAATAAAGAAAGTTCCTTTTGGATGCAAATCTCCGTTGTTGAAACATGTCGTGTCTCATAGGAGACAAGTGCATATGATTTTAAAAAAGGAAGGAGATGAACTGGATTTAGCGTTTAGCTTTAAGATTGATGGATTTGATTATGTCTTCTATGCATCTACTGAATCAATGAAATGCTTTGGCTGTGGAAGAGAGGGGCATTTGGTGCGTAATTGTCCCGAAAATGAGCGCGCTGAGCCTGGTAGTAGTTTTAGTGCGAGTACAACTAACGCACCACCGCGAAGGGATGAACATGCTAAGGGTACAGGAGAAGAGAGAAGGTGGGCAGATGTGGTTGGAAAAGCAGGAGAGGAAGGCAGTGTGGATACGGGGGCAATTGTGGTAGATCAGAACAAAGAGGGAGGGGAAACAGTAGGCGAGATTGCGACTGCCGTCGCTGAGGTGGTGCTGGAAAATGAAATTGGAGGTCAAGAGGAGATTGAAATAACGGAAAAGGAAGCGGATGTTTTCAAAATACCGAGGAGTAAAAGGAAGAATGTAAGGGGTGGTGAAGGGTCTAATTCTAAGAGAAAGGTAGAGTTTAATAAATCAATTGAAGATGAACAAGGTGTAGAGATGGTGGAGTATTCTTCTGGGGAGGATAGTGAGAGTGAGTCATCTGACGCGTCACAACAATATAGTGAGATAAATGGGGTGGAAGGGAGGTATGGGATCGAGAGGATACGTCAATTTTTGAAGTTGACAAAAGGGAAGAAATATATGCAAGATTACAATGTAACTGATTTTTTCCCTGAACGTGAATTGTTTATTGAATCAGCAAAATTTCTGATGTCAAAAATTACAGGCGGAAGTTTGAAAACCCCTGAAATTGCTAGACTCAAGAAAGTGGTCACAAGAGTGATAAGTGATGTAAATTCTAAAGAAAATGAAAGAGTTCAGTTGCAGTCTTAACTCTGTAAAGAGATGTGGTGGCTGGATCGTCCTCTGTATATATATTTTTTTATCCATGAGCAGTTTTAAGATTTCTTCTTTAAACGTAAATGGGGCAAGAGATGTAAAAAAAAGAGCCATGGTGTATGAGTTAATTAGGGGAAAGGGAAGTGACATAATTTTTTTACAAGAAACGCATAGTAATTTGGAAAATGAAGTTATGTGGCAACAGGAGTGGGGGGACAGTGGTGTGTAGTCATAAAAACTCAAAAAGTGGGGGTGTGGTTATCTTGTTCTCAAAAGGGTTTTGCCGTTGTCATATGAGGTTGAAGAGGTAGTTGAGGGGAGGTTATTAAAAGTTAGAGCAAGGTATGAAAACATCACTATGTGTCTGATAAATGTATATGCCCCAGTGATGACAGTTGAGAGGGTATGTTTTTAGAGACACTATCAAATACCATTGAGAAATGTAACAAAGAAGATTATTTGTTTATTGCTGGGGATTTTAACTGCACAGTTAGTGATTTAGATAGAAATCACCAAGAACCTCATATAGCCTCAAGGATGTTTTTAAAACGCCTCATTGTAACAAATGAATTGTGTGATATTTGGCGGAGTCAACATGGAGGAACAAGGCAGTACACCTGGGCGCATGTGAGAGAGAACATCATCTCTATGGCCAGGTTAGATAGGTTTTATGTTTTTGAGCATCAATCTCAGGTCTGTAAATCAAGTGTGATAACTCCAGTGGGGTTTTCTGATCATTGTTTAATAACAGAGGTGGTGTTCATTAACGATGTAAAACCCAAAAGCGCATACTGGCATTTTAATATAACTTTATTGAGTGATGCTCACTTCAGAAACTGTTTCAGTTTTTTTTGGGAGAGGTGGAGATCTCAAAAAGCCAGTTTTGTATCCATTCAACAGTGGTGGGATATAGGGAAAATCCAGATTCAACAATTTTGTAATCAATACACGAGGAATGTCACTAAAGATATCACCAGATCAATGAAAGCCCTAGAGATTGAAATAGTGGAACTCATGACATTGGTTGAGACCACAGGAGATCGAGGCCATACTCAGGCCATCAAGAGGAGAAAAGCTGCATTGGCAGACCTGCTGGGTATCAGAGCACAGGGGCACTGGTGAGAAGTAAATTTCAGGGAATATCTGAAATGGATGCCTCATCCAAAATTTTCTTTGGTTTAGAGAAAAAGAATGGACAAAGAAAAATTATTCATTGTCTCAAATCAGCTGTTGGACAAGAGCTCACTAGCCCTAGTGAAATTAGAAAGAGGGCAGTAGAGTTCTACGCTGAGCTCTACAAATGTGAGTACAAAGAGGACAAAACAGTGACACAGCAGTTCTTTGATGGGCTCCCAAAGGTGGCTGCAGAAGTTCAGGTTGAGCTTGAGCAACCATTGTCTTTGCAGGATTTATACACTGCATTAAAAGGCATGGAAAATGGAAGGGCACCAGGCATTGATGGGCTTCCCGTTGACTTTTTTTAAGTCTTTTTGGGCTATGTTGGGAGAGGATTGGTTAGAAGTAGCTAATGATAGTTTAACCGGAGGGTTACTACCAATAAGCTGCAGAAGGGCTGTCCTCACCCTACTGCCCAAAAAGGGTGACCCAAGGGAGGTGAAGAACTGGAGGCCGGTGGCTTTATTGTGCACTGATTATAAGATATTGTCAAAAGCTTTGTCCAACAGGCTGAGGGAGGTGATGGGGCAAATCATACATACGGATCAGTCCTACTGTGTTCCTGGCAGGCAGATAGGGGATAACATTTCTCTGATTCGTGATTTTTTGGACGTCTCTAGGGATATTGGGTTGGATGCTGGTCTAATTTCAATTGATCAGGAAAAGGCATTTGACCGAGTTGAACATCAATACTTATGGCACACGCTTGAGGCGTTTGGGTTCAGCTCTGGTTTTATTGCCATGATCAAGGTGATATATGGTGACATTGAAAGTGTATTGAAAGTTAACGGTGGTTTGAGTGCTCCTTTTAAAGTGTGTAGAGGTATTAGGCAGGGATGTTCTATGTCAGGAATGTTATATGCCATTGCTATAGAGCCACTACTAAATAGCATTAGAAGTCGCATTGCAGGGGTGTGCTTTTCAGAGGATATTCCTCCTATTCGTCTCTCAGCCTATGCTGATGATGTAGTTGTGCTAGTGAAAATCAAGCGGAGGTGGATAGCTTGAGTCTAATTGTTGATCGTTTTAGGGGAATATCCTCTGCAAAGGTAAATTGGGAAAAGAGTTGTGCGTTACAGATTGGAGAATGGTCTGGAGGGATCATGGCTTTGCCAGGGGGGCTAGAATGGTGTAAGGGAGGTTTTAAGTATCTTGGAGTGTACTTAGGAGATGAGGGGACTATGGAAAAAAAAATTGGAGTGGGGTGGTTGAAATGGTGGAAGGGAGGATGAGGAGATGGCGTTGGTTACTATCTCGTATGTCATATAGGGGGCGCACTATTATAGTTAACAATGTGATTGCATCTGCACTGTGGCATCGGTTGTCAGTTTTAGAACCACCATCTGGCCTTCTGGCTAAGATACAGGCAATTATTGTGGATTTCTTTTGGGATAAATATCACTGGGTTCCACAAAGTGTTTTGTATTTGTCAAAAGAAGAGGGGGACAAGGTCTTGTACATCTTGCTAGTAGGGCTGCTGCTTTCCGGTTTCAGTTTATTCAAAGGTTGCTTTATGGACCGGAAAATGTGGTGTGGAGAGGGGTGGCAGGTCTTATATTACAACGGGTTGGAGGATTAGGTTTAAAGAAGGCTTTATTTCTGGTTGATAGTAGCCAGATTTCTAGGGAGAGAGTACCTCCGTTTTACAGAGGACTTCTCAGAGTATGGAGCATAATGAAGGTGTCCAGACGAACTTCAGCGGAGTCAGTGCATTGGCTGTTGGAGGAACCTCTGGTGTATGGGGCAAGACTGGATTGTACAACTGCAGCTGTTCCACATTTCTCCAAGATTCTGGTGAAGGGGAAAATCATCACCTTAAGACAGTTAATGGCCATAGCTGGGCCCGCCTTAATGGATGGAAGACGGGTGGCAGAACATTTGGGGATGAGGTCGGAAAGGATTGTCGGACAAATGCTGGGGAGCTGTAGGAAGGCTCTGTCAGCGGAAGAATGGGGTATGCTTAGTAGTCACAAGAAGAAGGTACAAGATGAAGACGTCTCATTTCCAAGACTAGGGATTACACCAAATATCCCAGAGTCAGAAAGAAAGGCGTTATTGCTGGATTTGAGAGGGTTGGAGGAGGTGGGTTTGGAGGAGGTGAATGGGAAGGACTTGTATAGGGGGTGTGTCAAGGTGTTGAATAAAGATAAATTGAAAAATAGAAAAGACACTCCATGGAGGGTAAAATTGGGCATTGATGACAAGGTAAAGCCAGCATGGAGAGCACTGTACAAACCACCGTTACAAAAGGGTACTGGAGATATGCAATGGAGGGTTTTACATGGCATCATTGCAGTTAATGCTTTTGTATCTGTTATTAATTCAGATGTTAGAGATGGATGTCCTTTTTGTAATATAAGAGAAACCATTTTTCACTGTTTTATGGAGTGTGAGAGGATAAAACCTCTATTGGAAATGCTGGAATCTTTGTTTAAAGCTGTAGGGGAATTTTTCAATAACACGGTTTTTATTTTGGGGTTTCAATATAGTAAACAACAGAAAAGAAAATGTCAAATGTTAAATTTTATTTTGGGACAAGCTAAGATGTCAATTTTTCTGAGTAGAAAACACAAGATAGAAACGGGATATGGGCAGGATGTAAGATGTGTTTTTAAAGGATTAGTAAAAGCAAGAATAAAAGTAGATTTTGAGTTCTTTTCAGCTGTAAAAGATCTCCTATTATTTGAGGAGAAGTGGGCCTACGAAAGAGCGCTTTGTTTTGTAGAAGAGGGGAAATTATTTTTGCCGATGAAATAAGTTGAATGTATATGCCTCTCTCTCTCCACCTCTCTCTCTTCATCTCTCTCTGTCTGTCTCTGCCTCTCTCTCTGTCTCTCTCTCTCCCTCTTTCTCTGCCTCTCTCTCCTGTAGTCCCTTTCTCTCTCTCTGCCTCTCTCTCTCTCCCCCTCTCTCTGTCTGTCTCTGCCTCTCTCTCTTTCTATCTCTTCTATTTCTCTTTTCTCATCAAAGCAGAAGCAGCTTTCATTGAACCTCTGTTGTTGTGTAAATGGAAACACAATGCCCTATGTCTATCATATCACTGACAGTGTTCATTTACAAGTCAGTGTAATAATAATGCGCTGCTCTCTTGGCCCACTCCAACGCACATGCCATTCAAACCTTGTTTTACCAATCACTAGAGGTAACCAACACTAACTCTACCAGATATAACTACCCAACCACTAGAGACAACCAACACTAACTCTACCAGATATAACTACCCAACCACTAGAGGCAACCAACACTAACTCTACCAGATATAACTACCCAACCACTAGAGGCAACCAACACTAACTCTACCAGATATAACTACCCAACCACTAGAGGCAACCAACACTAACTCTACCAGATATAACTACCCAACCACTAGAGACAACCAACACTAACTCTACCAGATATAACTACCCAACCACTAGAGACAACCAACACTAACTCTACCAGATATAACTACCCAACCACTAGAGACAACCAACACTAACTCTACCAGATATAACTACCCAACCACTAGAGACAACCAACACTAACTCTACCAGATATAACTACCCAACCACTAGAGGTAACCAACACTAACTCTACCAGATATAACTACCCAACCACTAGAGACAACCAACACTAACTCTACCAGATATAACTACCCAATCACTAGAGGTAACCAACACTAACTCTATCAGATATAACTACCCAACCACTAGAGACAACCAACACTAACTCTACCAGATATAACTACCCAACCACTAGAGACAACCAACACTAACTCTAGCAGATATAACTACCCAACTACTAGAGGCAACCAACACTAACTCTACCAGATATAACTACCCAACCACTAGAGGTAACCAACACTAACTCTACCAGATATAACTACCCAACCACTAGAGACAACCAACACTAACTCTAGCAGATATAACTACCCAACTACTAGAGGCAACCAACACTAACTCTACCAGATATAACTACCCAACCACTAGAGGTAACCAACACTAACTCTACCAGATATAACTACCCAACCACTAGAGGTAACCAACACTAACTCTACCAGATATAACTACCCAACCACACCCAACCATAGTCGCCAAAAGACATGAATAATTCCTACCATTTATAATGTTGTTTCACAGTTAGATTCGGTTCTGTATTAACCTTGTGGATGTGAGGCGTGACTTGGGCCTGTAGGGAGATTTCTACAGGGTTTAACTCTACTCGGACGTAGCTTCACTGTTGTCCTAGAATGGCCCATACGGTATGATGTTGACTTCAAAGTATAACCCAAAATATCATAACATAGTCAATACTTCTTGTTCACGTTTTCTCTCTAGACAACCACGAGTAAAGTAAACTATGCCAAATCCACAGTGTGAAACAAGTGTGTATTGGGAGTAACACACTGTTGACGTCTGGCTCCTGTCGTTTTGGTCCTCCTGACCAGCTCTCCCTGTGGCTTTTACAGGAGTGTCCCCAGCTGCTGCCCACCGAGCGCATCCTGGTGCCGGTCAACGTGGTGAAGCCCATCACCCTGCGGGCCAAGAACCTTCCCCAGCCACAGTCAGGACAGCGGGGCTATGAGTGTCTGCTCACCATCCAGGGTGTGGAGCAGCGGGTGCCCGCGCTCCGCTTCAACAGCAGCTGTGTTCAGTGCCAGAACACCTCGGTGAGTATAGGGGGTGAGGGTGTGCTTTGGGGTGTAAACGGGATGAATAGGGAAGTTTATGTATGTGTATGTTTAGGTGAACACAATCAATGTAAATTGTGGATATAAGGCATGTTGGAAGGAATGTATCTGATATTTGCTTTGACCTTTTAGTCACTAAGCGACATACAGTTAGTGCAATCATCTTAAAGCTAGGTGGTACAACCACATGCACTAAATATACAAAAGTATGAGGACGCCCCTTCAAATGAGTGAATTTTGCTATTTCAGCCAGACCTGTTGCTGACAGGTGTATACAATCGAGCACAAACCATGCAATCTCCATAGACAAACATTGGCAGTAGAATGGCCTTACTGAAGAGCTCAGTGACTTTCAATGTGGCACCGTCCTAGGATGCCACCTTTCCAACAAATCAGTTGCTGTGCTGTTATTGTGAAGTGGAAACATCTAGGAGCAACAACAGCTCAGCCACAAAGTGGTAGGCCACACAAGCTCACAGAACGGGACAGCCGAATGCTGAAATGCGTAGCCAGTAAAAATCGTCTGTCCTCGGTTGCAACACTCACTCCCGAGTTCCAAACTGCCCCTGGAAGCAATGTCAGCACAAGAACTGTTCGTCGGGAGCTTCATGAAATGGGTTTTCATGGCCGAGCATGAATCACACTTCACCATCTGCCAGTCCGATGGATTAATATAGATTTGGCGGACGCCAGGAGAACGCTATCTGTTGGAATGCATAGTGCCAACTGTAAAGTTTGGTGGAGGAGAAATAATTGTCTGGGGCTGTTTTAGTTCCAGTGAAGGGAAATCTTAATGCTACAACATATAATGACATTCTAGATGAATTTCTGCTTCCAACTTTGTGGCAACAGTTTGGGGAAGGCCCTTTCCTGTTTCAGCATGACAATGTCCCCGTGCACAAAGCGAGGTCCATACGGAAATGGTTTGTCGAGATCGCTGTGGAAGAATTTGACTGGCCTGCACAGAGCCCTGACCTCAACCCCATCGAACACCTCTGTAATGAATTGGAACGCTGACTGCTAGCCAGACCTACTCGCCCAACATTAGTGGCCGATCTCACTAATGTTATTGTGGCTGAATGGAAGCAAGTCCCCACAGCAATGTTCCAACATCTAGTGGAAAGCCTTCCCAGAAGAGTGGAAGCTGTTATAGCAGTAAAGGAGGGACCAACTCCATATTAATGCCCTTGATTTTAGAATGAGATGTTCGACGAGCAGATATCCACATACTTTCAGTCATGTAGTGTATCACAGTAGGTATAAACAAAGTCAAGTGCCCGTGTTAGTTCACAAAATATATATATATATATATATATATATATATATATATATATATATATATATATCGGTAGGGAGGGGCAGTTGCTCTTGCTGCTGTTCTTGTAATGGATGTGAGCTTCGACTGGAAGCCAGTGGAGAACCGCTGAGAGGCGGGGAGACGTGGGAGAACATGGGAAGTTTGAACACCAGGCAGGCTGCAGTATTCTGGATAAATTGCAGGGGTTTGATGGCACAAGTGGAGAGCAAAACCAACAGTTGCGGTAGTCCAGACGGGAGATGACTCGTACTCTGAGGTAGGCTCGTACTCTACGGATGTTGAGGAGCACGACCTGCAGGAGCGAGTCACTGCTTTGGTGTTTGCAGTGAATGCCAGGGTGTTGTCCAGGGTCATGCCAAGGTTCTTTGCACTCTGGGAGGGGGACACCGTGGAGTTGTCAACCGTGATGGAGAAGTCTTGGAGGGGAGAGGCCTTCCGTGGGCTGAAGAGAAGCTCTGTCTTGTCGAAGTTGAGCTTGAGGTGGTGGGCCGACATCCAAGCTGAGATATCTGTCAGGCACGCAGGGATGCGTGTCACCACCTGGGTGAAGAAGTGGGGGAAGGAGGAAAGTAGTTGAGTGTCATCCGCATAGCAATGATAGAAGAGACCATATGAGGATATGACAGAGCCCAGTGACTTGAGCTATAGAGAGAAGAGGAGAGGGCCTAGAACTATGCCCTGGGGGACACCAGTAGTGAGTAGTGAGTATATGGTGCAGATCCTCTCCACATCACCTGGTAGGAGCGGCCTGCCAACTAGGATGCAATCCAAGAGTGTGCAGAGCCTAAGGCACCCAGCCCTGAGAGGCTGGAGAGGAGGATCTGATGGTTCACGGTGTTGAAGGCAGAGGATACATCTAAGAGGATGAGAACAGAGGAGAGAGTCAGCTTTGGCAGTGCGGAGTGCCTCCAGGATCATTCGGACAGAGATAGCGAGAGAGTTGGTCAGAGACATATTTGAAGTTATTTGTGAAAGTGAGAAGATGCACAACTCTATCTCAGGTCTGTCTGGAGAGCCATTGACTGTAGAATCTCAATACAGGTTCCTCATTTCTAGTAATCAGTACTATTGAGCTAGTACCTACAGTACACTGTCTGGAACCAGTCCTCCATGCCCAAGGATATGTCTCCCATTGTACATGTGCACAGAGCCTTGATGAGTTTAAATGCCCTCTCTAAATTCCAGCTTCCCTCAGCAATACTATTATGTGTAATTCAGTTCTGGAACAATGGTTGGTATGAAATGAAAGACTCCCAATGAAAGGGTTTCTATGCTGAATGATATGCTAATATGATATGCTACTTTTGAATGGGAGTGTCTCAAACACTCTGACTAGCTTTGATACGTAGTTGTCTGTCAAGATGTCCTCTACCTGGCTTGAGTGTTTACGGTACTTCTGCTCTACAAATGCCTTTTCCTCTACCCTCCCTCTCTCTTTCTCTCTGGTGCTCTCTCTCTCTCCCTTTCTCTCGCTCCCTGTTCTCTCCATCTCACCCCCCCCCATCTCCCCCTCTCTGGGTCCCCATGGCGCCAACAGTACTCATATGATGGGATGGAGATGAGCAGCCTCCCTGTGGACCTGACGGTCATCTGGAACGGAGACTTCAGCATCGACAACCCTGCCGAAAATAAAGGTCAGGACCCCCCCCCCCCTCACACCCACACACCCACATCCACACACACCCCACCCGATCACCGCCGTTGCCTGTGTAGCTGGTCTCCATGGCAACAGGCGGGCAGTTGCGGCGGTATCCATCCCCCTGACACCGGCACAGACACAGAAGTGGCATTACTTTGCTGCGGTGGGCGGCGGCGTCTGGTTATAACTTTGCCTCTTCTCTCATCTCCCTCTTTCTCTCCCTTACTCTCCATCTCTCACACCTAATTTCCCTCTTTCTCTCCCTTACTCTCCATCTCTCACACCTACTTTACCTCTGCTCTCCCTCTCTCTCATCTCCCTCTTTCTCCCTCTTCCTCCCTTTTCCCTCCTTCTGTTCATCTCGTTAGCTTCACACCACTCGTCACACCACATCCTCTTCCCTTTTCCCATCGCGCCATCTCTCCAGTCGCCATCTCTTTCCCACTCCCTGTCTCTCTCTTCCCCCCCTCTCTCTCGCTCCCTCTCTCCTTTCTCTCTCTCTCCTCCTATCCTCTCTCTGTGTTTCTTTCTCTGTTTCTCTCTCTCCTCTTTCTCTCTCTCTCCTGCTATCCTCTCTCTGTGTTTCTCTCTCTTTTTCTCTCTCTCCTTCTCTTTCTCTCTCTCACCTCCACCCTTTTCCCTCCTTCTGTTCACCTCGTTAGCTTCACACCGGTCGTCTCGACCCGTCCTCTTGCCTTTTTCCATCTCTCCAGTCCCATCTCTTTACTTTCCCTCTCTCTCTCCATCTCTCCTTTCTCTCGCTCCTCTCTCTCTCTGTTTCTCTCTCTCCCTCCCTCTCTCTTTCCCTCTCTCTCACTATCTCTCGTCTCCCCTGTGGTGCCTGTTAGCTTCACAACTTCCTCTGTGGTGTTTGTTAGATTCACAACTTCCTCTGTGGTGCTTGTTAGCTTCACAACTTCCTCTGTGGTGCTTGTTAGCTTCACAACTTCCTCTGTGGTGCTTGTTAGCTTCACGCCTTCCTCTGCGCTGCTTGTTAGCTTCACGCCTTCCTCTGTCAGTTGTCTCCCTCTGCCCAGCAGCATATTACCACAGACCACATATGCATACACCAAAAGAGAATATTAAATATGCTATACTAACAGTGACTATCTATCTATCTATCTATCTATCTATCTATCTATCTATCTATCTATCTATCTATCTATCTAGTAATGGTTAATACAGTCTTTTGTTATCACTTTGGTACTATTTTCACAACTCTTAGTACAAAACTCATCACACTTGTAAAGCAGCCAGTCTTTCATTCAAAACCTGTCAGTGTGCATTCATTTTGGATTGTGAACAGCTCTCACCACACAACCATTGATTCAAAATATACGTTTATTGTGAAATGTAATGAGAGCATTCAATCAAATGAATGAAAATAAAACATAACATTTAGCATGCAATAATTTGCATCAAGCCTGTCTTTTTCCCTTTCGAGCATTTGGCCATAAATTCTCATCCACATCACAGTGAATGCCCTCATTGTTCATGCACAGCAGGAAATACCTTTTGGCCTGATGATTCCAAGCCTGACATTTGTCTGCGTTGATGTATCTGTATTAGAGGTCGACCGATTGATGATTTTTCAACGCTGATACTGATACCGATTATTGGAGAACCAAAAAAGCCGATACCGATTAATTGGCCGATTTTTATTCATTTATTTGCAATATTGACAATTACAACAATACTGAATGAACACTTATTTTAACCTAATATAATACATAAATAAAATCAATTTAGCCACAAAGAAATAATGCAGAAACAAAGTGTTGGAGAGGAAAGTAAAAGTGCAATATGTGCCATGTAAGAAAGCTAAACGTTGAAGTTCCTTGCTCAGAACATGAGAACAAATTAAAGCTGGTGGTCCCTTTTAACATGAGTCTTCAATATTCCCAGGTAAAAAGTTTTAGGTTTTAGTTATTATAGGAATTATAGGACTATACCATTTGTATTTCATTAACCTTTGACTATTGGATGTTCTTATAGGCACTTTAGTATTGCCAGTGTAACAGTATAGCTTCCATCCATCTCCTCACACCTACCTGGGCTCGAACCAGGAACACATCAACAACAGCCACCCTCGAAGCAGCGTTACCCATGCAGAGCAAGGGGAACAACTACTCCAAGTTTCAGAGCGAGTAACGTTTGAAACGCTATTAGCGCGCACCCCACCCCGTTAACTAGCTCGCCATTTCACATCGGTTACACCAGCCTAATCTCGGGAGTTGATGATAGGCTTGAAGTAATAAACAGCGCAATGCTTGAAGCACAGCGAAGAGCTGCTGGCAAAACGCACGAAAGTGCTGTTTGAATGAATGCTTATGAGCCTGCTGCTGCCTACCATCGCTCAGACTGCTCTATCAAATCATAGACTTAGTTATAACATGATAACACACAGAAATATGAGGTCATTAATATGGTTGAATCCGGAAACTATCATCTCGAAAACAAGACGTTTATTCTTTCAGTGAAATACGGAACCGTTCCGTATTTTATCTAACGGGTGGCATCCATAAGTCTAAATATTCCTGTTACATTGCACAACCTTCAATGTCATGTCATAATTACGTACAATGGCCCAAACTGTTGTATATACACTGACTCTGCGTGCAATGAACGCAAGAGAAGTGACACAATTTCACCTCGTTAATATTGCCTGTTAACCTGGATTTATTTGAGCTAAATATGCAGGTTTAAATATATAGACTTCTGTGCATTGATTTTAAGAATGGCATTGATGTTTATGGTTAGGGACACATTGGAGCAACGATACGCACCGCATCGATTATAGGCAACGCAGGACACGCTAGATAAACTAGTAATATCATCAACAATGTGTAGTTTTTTTATAAGATAAGTTTAATGCTAGCTAGCAACTTACCTTGGCTTACTGCATTTGCATAACAGGCAGTCTCCTCGTGGAGTGCAATGAGAGGCAGGTGGTTAGAGCATTGGACTAGTTAACTGTAAGGTTACAAGATTGAATCCCTCGAGCTGACAAGGTAAAAATCTGTCATTCTGCCCCTGAACAAGGCTGTTAACCCACCGTTCCTAGGCCGTCATTATAAATAAGAACGTGTTCTTAACTTCCTTGCCTAGTTAAATAAAGATTAAATAAAGGTGTAAAAAAAGGGGCCAAATCGGTGTCCAAAAATACCTATTTCCAATTGTTATGAAAACTTGAAATCGGCCCTAATTAATCAGCCATTCCGATGAATCGGTCGACCTCTAATCTGCATGCCTCATCCAGGGTCAGAAGGAGGGTGGCACACTTATGGGGATGGTGATCGCCCATCTCCATGCTCAACAAAATATCCTCCTTAGGGCTGAAAGGAGAGCATGGGGGCTGGTATAGGGTCACGAATCGGGGATGGGCCCGAAACCCTGCCTGAACCATCTCTGCATGTTGGAACCTGACATTGTCCCACACAATGACATAGGCGACCCCTTCAATTTAATTGAGAAACACAATGATGTGTACAGTGTGGTAGGATCCTAGTAGTTGCCTACGTCCTTGTTTAATAAATGTTCCTTTTGTTCGATAAAGTCTCTCTTTATATCCAAAAACCTCTGTTTTGTTGCAGGGTTTTCTTCAGTAATCCACAGGCTCAAACGCTGTCGCAACAGGCAGACAATAAATCCAAATGATATCCGTAAAGTTCATAGAAACATGTCAAACGATCCTCAGGCTGTTTTTAGCCTAAATAATCTATAATATTTCAACCGGACAATAACGTCGTCAATATAAAAGGTAAACAAGAAAGGCTCTCTCTCAGGCAGGCGCATGGAAAAGCTCTGTGACAAGGCAGGGTCCACTCATTCAGACTGCTCTTACTCCCTCATTTTTCAGAATACAAGCCTGAAACAATTTCTAAAGACTGTTGACATATAGTGGAAGGCATAGGAACTGCATTTTGAGTCCAAGTCAATGGATACTGTAATGGCATTGAATAGAAAACTACTACAAAAAAATCCTACTTCCTGAATGGATTTTTCTCAGGTTTTCACCAGCCAAATCAGTTATGTTATACTCACAGACACTTTCTTAACAGTTTTGTAAAGTTTAGAGTGTTTTCTATCCAAATCTACCAATTACATGCATATCCTATCTTCTGGGCCTGAGTAGAAGGCAGTTTAATTTGGGCACGCTTTTCATCCAAAATTCCAAATGCTGCCCTCTACCCTAGAGAAGTTAACAAACTTTAGTTTTGGCAAGTCGGTTAGGACATCTACGTTGTGCATGACACAATTCATTTTTCCAACAATTGTTTACAGACAGATTATTTCACTTTTAATTCTCTGTATCACAATTCCAGTGGGTTAGAAGATTACATACACTAAGTTGACTGTGCCTTTAAACAGCTGGGAAAATTCCAGAAAAATTATGTAATGGCTTTAAAAGCTTCTGATAGGCATTCTGTATCCTAGAGATGAACGTACTTTGGTATGAAAAGTGCAAATAAATCCCAGAACAACAGCAAAGGACCTTGTGAAGATGCTGGAGGAAACAGGCACAAAATTATCTATATCCACAGTAAAACGAGTCCTATATCGACATAACCTGAATGGCCGCTCAGCAAGGAAGAAGCCATTGCTTCAAAACTGCCATAAAAAGTCAGACTACGGTTTGCAACTGCACATGGGGACAAAGATCGTACTTTTTGGAGAAATGTCCTCTGGTCTGATGAAACAAACATAGAACTGTTTGGCCATAATGACCATCATTATATTTGGAGGAAAAGGGGAACGCTTGCAAGCCGAAGAACACCATCCCAACCGTGAAGCACAGGGGGTGGCAGCATCATGTTGTGGGGTTGCTTTGCTGCAGGAGGGACTGGTGCCCTTTACAAACTAGATGGTATCATGAGGTAGGAAAATTATGTGGATATATTGAGGTAACATCTCAAGACATTGGTCTGAAAGTTTAAGCTTGGTTGCAAATGGGTCTTCCAAATGGACAATGACCCCAAGCATACTCCAAAGTTGTTGCAAAATGGCTTAAGGACAACAAAGTCAAGGTATTGGAGTGACCATCACAAAGCCCTGACCTCAATCATATAGATAAATGTGTGGGTAGAACTGAAAAAGCCTGTGTGAGCAAGGAGGCCTACAAACCTGACTCAGTTACACCAGGAGGAATGGGCCAAAATTCACCCAACTTATTGTGGGAAGCTTGTGGAAGGCTACCCAAAACGTTTGACCCAAGTTAAACAATTTAAAGGCAATACTACCAAAAACTAATTGAGTGTTTGCAAACTTCTGACCCACTGGGAATGTGATGAAAGAAATAAAAAATAAATAATTATCTCTACTATTATTCTGACATTTCACATTCTTAAAATAAAGTGGTTATCCTAACTGACCTAAGAGGGAATTTTTACTAGGATTACATGTCAGGAATTGTGAAAAACTGAGTTGAAATGTATTTGTCTAAGGTGTATGTAAACTTCCAACTACAACTGTATATTATACAGTATATGTACAAGGACTAAACCATGCATCATGGTACTAGTTGGTTTAAACCCATACAGTACAAATAGAATCACCAATGACAATGATTAACTGCACCTCGCTGGCTTTGCAATTAGATTTATTTGCGCTCACATTTGTGTTCACATTTGAATGGATATATAGAAACATTTTGTGACCATGGAGAGATGGGGAGAGAGAGAGGGAGAATTAAAGATGAATTCCTCCTCCTCTTCTCTCCCATTAGCTACCCAGGGAGAAGGCTACTCTGGAGGCATCATTTGATGGACAAATCACACAAGCATCTAATGGCAATTAAAAACCTGTCCGGTTTCCATGGAGATGAAATGTTAAACTAGTGGATGAGCAGAGGCAAGAAGCTTCTGGTCGCAGGAGCTAAATGAGGGAGAGAAGGAGAGAGCGAGAGATAAGAAGAGAGAGAGAGAGGAAGGTAGGGAGGAAGAGAGAGAGAGAGAGAGGGGGGCAGAAGCAAGAGAGAAGGATTGAGACAGAGAGCAAGGGACAGATACAGTATCAACAAATGATGCTTTCCACAATATGATTCAAATACTGTCCATGTTCTGGAAATACTAAAACGCTGACTGTGATTGATCTACTGGTTCTGAACAGTTCTCACCCACATTTACCAGTATACATCATGAAGACTATCATTTTAAATCTAGGCTGGGTGTAAAGCACTTCGTTACAATTTCTGATGTACAAATGGCTTTATAAATGCATGTGATTGATTGACTGATTGAAATCAAGTATATGTGCGTGATGTGTTAACCTGATCTCTCCCTGTGACCCCCCCATCAGTTCACCTGTACAAGTGTGATGCCCAGAGGGGGAGCTGTGGCCTGTGTCTGAAGGCAGACCCCCTGTTTGGCTGTGTGTGGTGTAAAGGGGAGAACCGCTGCACCCTCAAGCAGCACTGTCCCCACCCTGAGAGCCAGTGGCTGGAGCGCAATGGACTCAACAGCAAGTGTACCCACCCACGCATCACCCAGGTGAGAACGCACACACACACACACACAAACACACACACACACACAAACACACACACACACAAAGATCCTCACTTCTACTGAAACTGGACTGGACCTGTCATCAACCCCAATGATCCTCTCTTCTACTGAAACTGGATCTGTCATCAACCCCAAAGATCCTCTCTTCTACTGAAACTGGACTGGACCTGTCATCAACCCCAAAGATCCTCTCTTCTACTGAAACTGGGCTGGACCTGTCATCAACCCCAAAGATCCTCTCTTCTACTGAAACTGGACCTGTCATCAACCCCAAAGATCCTCTCTTCTACTGAAACTGGACTGGACCTGTCATCAACCCCAATGATCCTCTCTTCTACTGAAACTGGACCTGTCATCAACCCCAAAGATCCTCTCTTCTACTGAAACTGGACTGGACCTGTCATCAACCCCAAAGATCCTCTCTTCTACTGAAACTGGGCCTGTCATCAACCCCAAAGATCCTCTCTTCTACTGAAACTGGACTGGACCTGTCATTAACCCCAAAGATCCTCTCTTCTACTGAAACTGGGCCTGTCATCAACCCCAAAGATCCTCTCTTCTACTGAAACTGGGCCTGTCATCAACCCCAAAGATCCTCTCTTCTACTGAAACTGGACTGGATCTGTCATCAACCCCAAAGATCCTCTCTTCTACTGAAACTGGACTGGATCTGTCATCAACCCCAAAGATCCTCTCTTCTACTGAAACTGGACTGGACCTGTCATCAACCCCAAAGATCCTCTCTTCTACTGAAACTGGACTGGATCTGTCATCAACCCCAAAGATCCTCTCTTCTACTGAAACTGGACTGGACCTGTCATCAACCCCAAAGATCCTCTCTTCTACTGAAACTGGGCTGGACCTGTCATCAACCCCAAAGATCCTCTCTTCTACTGAAACTGGACCTGTCATCAACCCCAAAGATCCTCTCTTCTACTGAAACTGGACTGGACCTGTCATCAACCCCAATGATCCTCTCTTCTACTGAAACTGGACCTGTCATCAACCCCAAAGATCCTCTCTTCTACTGAAACTGGACTGGACCTGTCATCAACCCCAAAGATCCTCTCTTCTACTGAAACTGGGCCTGTCATCAACCCCAAAGATCCTCTCTTCTACTGAAACTGGACTGGACCTGTCATTAACCCCAAAGATCCTCTCTTCTACTGAAACTGGGCCTGTCATCAACCCCAAAGATCCTCTCTTCTACTGAAACTGGGCCTGTCATCAAC
The DNA here is from genome assembly GCF_021184085.1 of Oncorhynchus gorbuscha. Taxonomy (NCBI): domain Eukaryota; kingdom Metazoa; phylum Chordata; class Actinopteri; order Salmoniformes; family Salmonidae; genus Oncorhynchus; species Oncorhynchus gorbuscha. The sequence goes on from NW_025745839.1 coordinate 18,088, forward strand.
CCCAAAGATCCTCTCTTCTACTGAAACTGGACTGGATCTGTCATCAACCCCAAAGATCCTCTCTTCTACTGAAACTGGACTGGATCTGTCATCAACCCCAAAGATCCTCTCTTCTACTGAAACTGGACTGGACCTGTCATCAACCCCAAAGATCCTCTCTTCTACTGAAACTGGACTGGATCTGTCATCAACCCCAAAGATCCTCTCTTCTACTGAAACTGGACTGGATCTGTCATCAACCTGGATATGAATAATATAATATATAAATTAACTAATAAAGGCCCAATTTTGAAAAACTACAAAAACACAGCAGCAGCCCCACTATTTCATATCAAGTCAATGAATGACAACACTACATGTTTTTGTTGGCTTTACTCTCCATTCACACCGGATTGTTGGCATGATGATGAGCTTCAATGTGTTGTATAGTAAGAGGCGACGTGGTAGGAACCGTGGCGATGAGGATCATACCTAGCAAATCACTGTAGCCATATTCTCCTACACAAAATATGGATTTGAGAGGGAAAGGACTTGATTGGTTTTACAATATGTATACTATTTGCAACCAAAGGCTGTATAGACATGAAATAAAAATAGCTAATTAACTTTTGTATATGTCTAATGCAATTTAGCGTTTAGAACTACAAGGCAAAAGCATTCCGAATCAAATGAAAATGATTATTTTAGCTAAGTAAAATTATACAACAGTAAATTACTGATACTCAAGTGATTACCATTCCCCACAAGATCCTCACAGAACCGTCGAAATCTAGGCATTCTGAGCTTTGCTAGGCGTCAAATTTGAGTTTTACCACTAGCCAGTTTGACTAGTTACTGTACGTCTTTACCTCAATCCTTCCTTTCTGGTACATTTACACAGCAGTAGCTGACCAATAGTGTTTGCATTTCACTCATTAATTCTGATATAAGGTGTTGTATTTGTAACACATTTAGACACATATCTACCTCTTCGGCTGCACTGTCTTTGGCTTCGCTGTCCTCTCCGCCTGTCTTTGGCTTTGCTGTCCTCTCCGCCTGTCTTTGGCTTCGCTGTCCTCTCCGCCTGTCTTTGGCTTCGCTGTCCTCTCCGCCTGTCTTTGGCTTCGCTGTCCTCTCCGCCTGTCTTGGCTTCGCTGTCCTCTCCGCCTGTCTTTGGCTTCGCTGTCCTCTCCGCCTGTCTTTGGCTTCGCTGTCCTCTCCGCCTGTCTTTGGCTTCGCTGTCCTCTCCGCCTGTCTTTGGCTTCGCTGTCCTCTCCGCCTGTCTTTGGCTTCGCTGTCCTCTCCGCCTGTCTTTGGCTTCGCTGTCCTCTCCGCCTGTCTTTGGCTTCGCTGTCCTCTCCGCCTGTCTTTGGCTTCGCTGTCCTCTCCGCCTGTCTTTGGCTTCGCTGTCCTCTCCGCCTGTCTTCGGCTTAGCTGTCGTCTCCGCCTGTCTTTGGCTTAGCTGTCCTCTCTGCCTGTCTTTGGCTTAGCTGTCCTCTCTGCCTGTCTTTGGCTTCGCTGTCCTCTCTGCCTGTCTTTGGCTTAGCTGTCCTCTCTGCCTGTCTTTGGCTTCGCTGTCCTCTCCGCCTGTCTTTGGCTTCGCTGTCCTCTCCGCCTGTCTTTGGCTTCGCTGTCCTCTCCGCCTGTCTTTGGCTTCGCTGTCCTCTCCGCCTACTCTTTAACCTGCCGACCGGGTTGTGGCATCTTCCTCTTGCCGGTCTAGCACGTCCATGTTAGCGTCGGTGGCACTGGTACTAGTACTAATAATACAGAATAAGTCGGTTAGCTTTTTATATTTACTTGCATTTGAGTGAAGACTTTTGACTATTTTGTCTCTTAACTTTTCATCCCCACCCTTACGTTTTTTTACTCTGCTTTTCCGTTTTCTATTGTAGCTAGTTTTCAAGCTGTCAGTGTCAATGTGAGTGTGAGCGAGACAACAGGGGCGGGGCTAAGGGTTGCATAGACATTCGTTTGGAATAGACCAACGGGCCAGGAGGAAAGGGGGTTGGCCCGTGTCGCTCAACCTTCTACCAACTTTTTTATTAGGAGTAAAAAATGTATAAGGCAGGCGGCCCACCGGTCCAGAGGTTGACCAGCCCACCGGTCCAGAGGTTGACCAGCCCACCGGTCCAGAGGTTGACCAGCCCACCGGTCCAGAGGTTGACCAGCCCACCGGTCCAGAGGTTGACCAGCCCACTGGTCCAGAGGTTGACCAGCCCACCGGTCCAGAGGTTGACCAGCCCACCGGTCCAGAGGTTGACCAGCCCACCGGCCGGTGGCCAGTCCGCTACTGTCCTGGTCTGAATCTAACATAGATTTATCCCCTGTTCTGTCTGTGCATAGTGCCTTGCCTGGCTGTAACAGGAGCATATTGAAGCCCTCTCACGTACCCATAACACTGTCACTCTGTGATGATGGGGGGGCTTTTTAAGGCCCCTCAGCCCAGCCCTCTGCCCCTAATGCATTCTAATGCTGCTCATTACAGTGACATCTCTCCATAAATAATCATCACTCCTTCTCCAGATACAGAAGAGAGACAGAAAGGGAGAGAGTGATTTAGTATCTGACTCCACCAACCGTCAATTAGCTTGTCAAAGACACAAATCTAATCAACTGCTCATCCCGCTAATGAAAAGAGACCCATCATCTCTCTCTCTCTCTCTCTCTCTCTCTCTCTCTCTCTCTCTCTCTCTCTCTCTCTCTCTCTCTCTCTCTCTCTCTCTTCTCTCTTTCTCTCCTCTCTCACTCCCGCCGTCTCTCTCTCCTCCCTGCTAGATGGAAAAGATCCATAATGCATTGCAGTGTCTGTTAATTGCATGCATTGTGTTGCAGTAGATTGTTCCCACAGGGTTTCCCTATTCCATCACCACATCAGCAGGGGACAGACTATATTATTTCAGGACCAGTGACAGTTAGTTGACGTACTGTCTATTATGAACTGCGGCCGAGCCAGTCATGCAGTGAGATAACACTGCCCCTCCCTCCACTTTATTTTCCTATTGGCTGGCGGTTACTTTTTCAGCGTCTCTAATTGGACAGCACTGTATCCGTATAGCAACACCAACCCACTGAACTCATCATAATAGACCCAATCTACCAAGGGTCTGGCATACCTGATAACTCACTGTATTCTGATCATGTCTCGATGTTTGTAGATAGGGATATGAGCTAAGTTGTCAGTATTCACAACTGTCCCTAAATAACTAGCTAAATAGATATGGATGACCATCAGACGCTGTTTCTTTCTCTCTCTCTCTCTCTCTCTCTCTCTCTCTCTCTCTCTCTCTCTCTCTCTCTCTCTCTCTCTCTCTCTCTCTCTCTCTCGAACTCTCTCTCACACGCACACACACACACACACACACACACACACACACACACACACACACACACACACACACACACACACACACACACACACACACACACACACACACACACACACACACACACACACACACACACACACACACACACACACACACACACACACACACACTTTGGCGACTGTACCTCCATTCCCCTGAAAGGGGCCCTAGCCTGTCAATGAGGAATACCCTCCACAGAGCATTGATAATGAGACCTCTAACCCTAGTGGGAGATCCCTATTTGGCAGGGGAGAATGACACAGCACAAAGCTATTAATTAATGATAGCTCAGCTTTCCCATTGGGACCTGGAGGTGCTTTATTTGGCAGAGATGGATTGGAGGTCCTGGACAGTGTGTCCATTTCATACATTCAGCATCTGGCCTCTGGGACAAACACTATTAGGGGCCAACACTAATCAATCTGTTAAAACTTGGATGTCTGCTACAGTGGAACATCTAACAGATCAATATATTAGGTGATCAGAATAACTGTTGACACCTCCCAACTCTCTTTTATGAGTTAATCATGCTGTGTGTAGACCAACTCTCCTTTATGAGTTAGTCACGCTGTGTGTAGACCAACACTCCTTTATGAGTTAGTCACGCTGTGTGTAGACCAACTCTCCTTTATGAGTTAGTCACGCTGTGTGTAGACCAACGCTCCTTTATGAGTTAGTCACGCTGTGTGTAGACCAACTCTCCTTTATGAGTTAGTCACGCTGTGTGTAGACCAACGCTCCTTTATGAGTTAGTCACGCTGTGTGTAGACCAACTCTCCTTTATGAGTTAGTCACGTAGACCAACTCTCCTTTATGAGTTAGTCACGCTGTGTGTAGACCAACTCTCCTTTATGAGTTAGTCACGCTGTGTGTAGACCAACTCTCCTTTATGAGTTAGTCACGCTGTGTGTAGACCAACTCTCCTTTATGAGTTAGTCACGTAGACCAACTCTCCTTTATGAGTTAGTCACGCTGTGTGTAGACCAACTCTCCTTTATGAGTTAGTCACGCTGTGTGTAGTCCAACTCTCCTTTATGAGTTAGTCATGCTGTGTGTAGACCAACTCTCCTTTATGAGTTAGTCATGCTGTGTGTAGACCAACTCTCATTTATGAGTTAGTCACGTAGACCAACTCTCCTTTATGAGTTAGTCACGCTGTGTGTAGACCAACTCTCCTTTATGAGTTAGTCATGCTGTGTGTAGACCAACTCTCCTTTATGAGTTAGTCACGCTGTGTGTAGACCAACTCTCCTTTATGAGTTAGTCATGCTGTGTGTAGACCAACTCTCCTTTATGAGTTAGTCACGTAGACCAACTCTCCTTTATGAGTTAGTCATGCTGTGTGTAGACCAACTCTCCTTTATGAGTTAGTCATGCTGTGTGTAGACCAACTCTCCTTTATGAGTTAGTCACGCTGTGTGTAGACCAACTCTCCTTTATGAGTTAGTCATGCTGTGTGTAGACCAACTCTCCTTTATGAGTTAGCCACTCTGTGTGTAGACTGTTCAATCTCTCTCTCTCTCTCAACACAACCAAACACTGGGTTGCACACACCTAATCCCTCATATGAGATCTGCCCGGGCATTGCCTTGGCTGCGGCTCGCGTGATGACCTCACCCGGCCAAAACGGGGCGAGCACGGGGAATAGCTTAATCTAATTGGCTGGCAGCAGATATCGTTGGCTGGCGTTATCATGCGCCATTGGGAAGCTTCCTCATGACAGCCATGCTGAGTGGGTTTTTAATCAGGACCGGTTAACAAGCCCTCTAACTAAGACCCTACACACTGCCCTGGAGATAGCACTGTACTGCTTCTGATCCAGATTAAGTTTGCGTCCCAAATGCTACTCTCTGGTCCAAAGTAGTGCACTATATATAGGGTGCCATTTGGGATGAAGCCCAGACCCTTGTCTTTTACACCAAAGTCAGATGAATTAGGAATATACTGTAGAGTTATCATCGTGTGAAGGAGAGGGGGTTTCATGCTCAATGCGTGGTGGAGACCTTAACGCACTGCATTATGGGCCTTCTGACTAATTGGGCTGCATGGAGAGACAGACAGCTGCTGTCATTAATATAGTTATCATCAACACTGTGTCATTCAGAAAGATTTATGACACTAGGTTTTTGACTGTAAGGCTAATAACAGCAGCGCTGCTAAACACCATCATAACCAATTGGATCCAGAATCTCCTCTCCCCTGTAGCAGTTCCCCAGGTCAGGTCGTTGCTGCAAATGACAACATGACCTGGTAAAGTAAACTCGTAGGAAGTTGGCGTCACGACGCTAAGCTATCAGTCTATTGTTGTTAATAATAAGTCTCTCTTTTTCCCAGATCACTCCGCTGCGGGGGCCTCGGGAAGGGGGCACCCTAGTAACCATCCGGGGGGAGAACCTGGGCCTGGACTTCAGTGAGATCCAGGGGAACGTCAGGGTGGCCGAGGTGGACTGTACCCCCGTCCGCGAGGGATACATCCCCGCAGAACAGTGAGTACACGGTCAGGGTCATTCCAAATCACAGGCTGACCACAGACCCCGGTGCAAACTCTTAGACACAAGGTCATCTGAGGCACACAGTCACTACTGAATCCCAGTCACGTTCTCTCTGACCGCACCTCAACCACAGAACAACTCCTCAGGCAGAGGGTCATGGGATTCAGTGAGCCTGAGAGAGTGTGACTGGGGGGTGACTAAAGCACTAAGCAGAAACAAGGTGTGCTGTACAGTCAGTCACTAAGATACCAGAGTAAGTGGAGAGGCTTGGTGGAAGGTCAAAGTCACATCTCAAAGTTGGCATTTAGATTGTGATGTGTTTGGACAAGAGAAAGGCCACGTCGGATCATAACAGACCACCCTAATTGAGATTTCACACACACACACACACACACACACACACACACACACACACACACACACACACACACACACACACACACACACACACACACACACACACACACACACACACACACACACACACACACACACACACACCTTTATCAAGTGAGCTCTCCATTGAACTCCACTAGACAGTTTGCTGCAGTGCTGTTGTGTGAGATCATTCTGCTGTGCAGCACTGATTTTAAACCATCAGGCAGAGAGGGGCTTTATGAGAACCCACCTAATCCCAGGTTAAGACTTGAATATAATAATGTGTTATCTGGCAGGGATTTGGAGGCCCCATGCTGCCAACTCCCTGCCAAAACCTCCATTCATATTCATATGACCTTAACAAGCCTTCCTCCTCTATTCACTACCTCAGCGTTCCTATAGAGAAGGGCTGGGGAAGAAATGTGTAAGTGTGAAGGGCCCGGTGTGGTGAGAAGCCGCTTTAAACACTTTCAGCAGTTTGAGTTCATTTGATGTGTGGCACTGACCTGTCGTTGTGTTAAATGTGTGGGTTAGACCAAAATGTCTATTCTGTATTAAAATCATGAGAATGAGAAAGAAGAAATGAAGCAATGCTGTGTGTGTGTGTGTGTGTGTGTGTGTGTGTGTGTGTGTGTGTGTGTGTGTGTGTGTGTGTGTGTGTGTGTGTGTGTGTGTGTGTGTGTGTGTGTGTGTGTGTGTGTGTGTGTGTGTGTGTGTGTGTGTGTCTGTACATAACTGCATTGTAGAAGCATAATGAATCATCAACACTTCCTCCTGTTTGTAGGATAGTGTGTGAGATGGCGGTGGCAACGCCGAGCCAGTTCGCCAACTACGTGGAGGTGTGTGTGGGGGGTGTGGGGGTCAGAGAGTGTCCAAAAGAGTTCAGGGCCGTATACTCCAAGTACTACTACTTCGTGGTGAGTAGTGTCTGTCAGACCAACAGATATTGTAGATGTGTGTGTCTGCCATATGAAACATAGAGAACATACTGTATATTTTTTATATGGTTTATTTGGTTGGAAAAAGTCATTATAGAATATAGATTATAGAATGTATGTAGTTCACTTAGTTAGTGATCTAGCAATATCTAGGCTATGTAATTGATTTAATTCTGCAGACCCTGTTGTTTTTATGTCTCACTGTGTCCTACGAGCTGTACTCATCACTTCCCTACATAGAACACTAGTGTGAGGAGACAGGCAGTTCTTAATGTCTCCAGGGGGAAAATGGACCAGGAAGGGTCTTATAATCTGCTTTCTATATATACGCACACACACACACACACACACACACACACACACACACACACACACACACACACACACACACACACACACACACACACACACACACACACACACACACACACACACACACACACACACACACACACACACACACACACACACACACACACACACACTCTCCCCATGTACACACTTTATCAAACATTAAGAGCATGTCTCTCACCCACTGAAATACAGCCTGATCGTTACCAATATGTGCTTATTTTATGCAGCGATATCAATTTAACACACACACATTAAGGGGAGCTTTATTTCTTAACAGGCCCATATAACAGGATTACATCATGTTAGGTTAGATGTCGTACCATGAAAATACACTGATTATAAGATTATTATGAGATTATTATGAGATTACGACAGAGCAGATAAACTGTTGCGAGATTTATACTTCAACTCCTCTGCTTGTTCCTGTTCTGTCCTCTCACTGCGATGTGATTGGTTGACATGATTTTTATAGATGCATCTGATTGGACGATCTTTGACCTTGACCTTTGATCCCTAGGTCACCAGACTGATCAGCCTGAAGCCCAGCCGAGGGCCCGTCTCCGGGGGAACCATCGTCAACATCACCGGTAGCAACCTGGACGCCGGGAGCAACGTGTCCATCATGTTCAAGGACCAGAAGTGCACCTATCACAGGTGAGCAGGCAGGAGGGGCTAATCAGATTATTGGCCAATAACATTATCTATCACAATTATCTCTGAGTCTGATCTGTTTGTCACTCAAGAGAGGACCAGGAACATTGATTTTCGTACACAGTGAGAGAGCAAGAGAGCGACAGAGCGAGAGAGCAAGAGAGAGAGATAGAGAGAGGGGGGAGGGGGTTTCACGTTCGGGCAATCAGATTATCTATCACATCTATTCACATATATCTCTGAGTCTGATCTTCTGTCATTCAAAAGGCGATCGGCTGTGCATGTTGTCATCCTCTGGCCCTGTGGTGAAAATCTATAGCGACATTAAGACTTCTGAAAGACTTCCTGATCCCTAATCAATAACGTCTATAAAAACTAGACCGTGCCAACGGCTTCCCCCAATAAAGCTAAAGGACGAGATCCCTGCTGGCTGCCTGGCACAGAGATGTCTTGAGGAAAAAGCCCAAACATTCCTGGGTTTAGAAAAGTGTCTTTGATTCTACTGTTGTAATTGTTGATTTGAAGAAGGATTCTGGGAAGTTTTCATGTGAACACCTGGTGACATTTCCCCTTCATTGTTATATTCAGGTGCTCCGTAGTCTAGTCCATTATCATAACGTCAGCTACATTGTCGCATAAGTTGGTTCCAGGTCACAGTTGTACTTTCAGGTAGTAGTAGGGCAGACCGGTGAGACCATTAAGGTAAAATACTTCTCTCTCTCTCTCTCTCTCTGCCATAGGAGGGGCGGCCAGTGGATCACGTGTCGCTCCCACGCCTCGCTGCAAGGATATGGAAACGTCAGTGTGTCAGTGACGGTGGACAAGGCCCGCATCCAGAAAGACTTGAAGTTTGAGTACGTGGAGGACCCCACTATCATCAAGCTGGAACCTGAGTGGAGCATCTTCAGGTGAGACGACAGGGGAGCAGGAAATGGGACCATTGGGGAAATGATAAAAGCCAATCATAAGTGTGTTACCAAGCAAGCCATGGTGGTGCCGCTCTCCCCTCTCTCTCTACCACAGTGGGCACACACCTGTGACTGTGACCGGCACCAACCTGGACATCATACAGAGCCCCCTCATCAGAGCCAAGTACAACGGTCGAGAGACGGTCAACGTGAGTAGAACATGGTCAATGAGAGGTCACACCTCTAACCGACGGTCCAGAGACGGTCAACGTGAGTAGAACATGGTCAATGAGAGGTCACACCTCTAACCGACGGTCCAGAGACGGTCAACGTGAGTAGAACATGGTCAATGAGAGGTCACACCTCTAACCAACGGTCCAGAGACGGTCAACGTGAGTAGAACATGGTCAATGAGAGGTCACACCTCTAACCAACGGTCCAGAGATGGTCAACGTGAGTAGAACATGGTCAATGAGAGGTCAAAGACACCTCTAACCAACGGTCCAGAGACGGTCAACGTGAGTAGAACATGGTCAATGAGAGGTCACACCTCTAACCAACGGTCCAGAGACGGTCAACGTGAGTAGAACATGGTCAATGAGAGGTCACACCTCTAACCAACGGTCCAGAGACGGTCAACGTGAGTAGAACATGGTCAATGAGAGGTCAAAGACACCTCTAACCAACGGTCAATAGCCTCAACCCTTTACACACTCGTGCGAACTAAGGTCAAATCCCCACAGGAAACCAATGAAAATCCTCCAGATATGTTTTCCAAGTCTGGAACGGATAGCGATGTATGGACAAGGAATGCACTCCCACAGCAGAGAGACAAAAAGGTTGTATTACAGTAGATTCCAATAACAGAGAAAGCCCTGTTTCTCTGTATCCCTCCACTCCAGACAGAAAGCCCTGTTACCTGTATTCCTCCAACCCAGAAAGAAAATCAGTTTCCCTGTCTCCCTCCAACACAGAAAAAGAAAGTCCTGTCACCCTGTATCCCTCCACCCCAGACAGAAAGCTCTGTCACCCTCTATCCCTCCACCCCAGATTCTGTTTCCCTGTATCCCTCCACCCCAGACAAAATCCCTGATCCCTGTATTCCTCCACCCCAGACAGAACATCTGTTTCCTGTATTCCTCCACCCCAGACAGAACATCTGTTTCCCTGTATCCCTCCACCCCAGACAGAACATCTGTTTCCCTGTATTCCTCCACCCCAGACAGAACATCTGTTTCCCTGTATTCCTCCACCCCAGACAGAACATCTGTTTCCCTGTATTCCTCCACCCCAGACAGAACATCTGTTTCCCTGTATTCCTCCACCCCAGACAGAAATCCCAGTTCCCTGTATTCCTCCACCCCAGACAGAAATCCCAGTTCCCTGTATTCATCCACCCCAGACAGAACATCTGTTTCCCTGTACTCCTCCACCCCAGACAGAACATCTGTTTCCCTGTATTCCTCCACCCCAGACAGAACATCTGTTTCCCTGTATTCCTCCACCCCAGACAGAAAGCCTTGTTTTCCTGTATCTCTCCACCCCGACAGAAAACAAAAAGATCATGAGTTTCAACATGAGGTGAACCATACATAAACCAAACTATCAGATTCCCCCTGGAACCACAGTACCCATGGGAGTTCCCTAACCAGCCCTGAGATCTGATCTGAGGTCTGATTGAAAGGCATGGGGAGAGACAAAAGGCAGTAATGCTATCTTCCTGGTCCATCGAAGAGACCGCCACCGTTCTGCAGCTGTGCTCCAATAGAATAAGCGTAGGGAGCCATTGTTGCTCCAAGTACAGATGGCCGCACTTCAAAAGCCCCCTTGAATCAAAACCCTGTATATTCGCCAAGTTAATTTGCCACGTCCCAATTTCTCATTTTCGACTATGATCTTTGCAATCATTTTGATACTGCCTGGGCGATATTTATATATAACCATGCTTGTTTTGAAAATACTTGTCCGCTTCCCCACTATCTGGCCAATTCACTCTCACACACACAAACACACAGCGTTCTCTGCAGTTACAGACGTGTGACGCAGGCGCCGACACCGGGTCAGCCGCACCCCCCATGATTTGTCTGGTTTGATGTACCGCCGTTGTGAAGAACCAATTAAAATGACAGGTTTTGCTCAGAGGGGGATTTGTTTGCGTGGCGGACCGTGTAGCAGAGGTTACAGTGGAGATGTGAAATGCCTCAGAGAGATTCTCCAGGTGGGAAAGTTTTGCTAGAGGCACTCATTGTGTGTTCTGCCACCTACCACACTGTTGATTTTCTCCAAGTCGTAACAAGAGACAGAATATTAAAGAGAGAGAGAGATATAGTGGGCCAGAGAGAGAGAGCTACAGAGAGAGAGAGATATAGTAGCCTAGAGAGAGAGATACAGAGAGAGAGCTACAGAGAGAGAGAGAGAGATAGTGGCCCAGAGAGAGAGCTACAGAGGGAGAGCTACAGAGAGAGAGCTACAGAGGGAGAGATATAGTGGCCCAGAGAGAGAGAGAGAGCTACAGAGAGAGAGAGAGATAGTGGCCCAGAGAGAGAGAGAGCTACAGAGAGAGAGCTACAGAGAGAGAGCTACAGAGAGAGATATAGTGGCCCAGAGAGAGAGAGATCTACAGAGAGAGAGATATAGTGGCCCAGAGAGAGAGAGCTACAGAGAGAGAGAGCTACAGAGAGAGAGATATAATGGCCCAGAGAGAGAGAGCTACAGAGAGAGATATATAGTGGCCCAGAGAGAGAGAGCTACAGAGAGAGAGATATAGTGGCCCAGAGAGAGAGAGCTACAGAGAGAGAGAGATATAGTGGCCCAGAGGGAGAGCTACAGAGAGAGAGAGCTACAGAGAGAGAGATATAGTGGCCCAGAGAGAGAGAGCTACAGAGAGAGAGAGATAGTGGCCCAGAGAGAGAGCTACAGAGAGAGAGATATAGTGGCCCAGAGAGAGAGAGATATAGTGGCCCAGAGAGAGAGAGCTACAGAGAGAGAGATATAGTGGCCCAGAGAGAGAGAGCTACAGAGAGAGAGAGAGATATAGTGGCCCAGAGAGAGAGAGCTACAGAGAGAGAGAGATATAGTGGCCCAAAGAGAGAGAGCTACAGAGAGAGAGCTACAGAGAGAGAGCTACAGAGAGAGATATAGTGGCCCAGAGAGAGAGAGCTACAGAGAGAGAGATTTAGTGGCCCAGAGAGAGAGCTACAGAGAGAGATATAGTGGCCCAGAGAGAGAGAGCTACAGAGAGAGAGATATAGTGGCCCAGAGAGAGAGATATAGTGGCCCAGAGAGAGAGAGCTACAGAGAGAGATATAGTGGCCCAGAGAGAGAGAGCTACAGAGAGAGATATAGTGGCCCAGAGAGAGAGAGCTACAGAGAGAGATATAGTGGCCCAGAGAGAGAGAGCTACAGAGAGAGATATAGTGGCCCAGAGAGAGAGATATAGTGGCCCAGAGAGAGAGAGCTACAGAGAGAGATATAGTGGCCCAGAGAGAGAGAGCTACAGAGAGAGATATAGTGGCCCAGAGAGAGAGAGCTACAGAGAGAGATATAGTGGCCCAGAGAGAGAGAGCTACAGAGAGAGATATAGTGGCCCAGAGAGAGAGCTACAGAGAGAGAGATATAGTGGCCCAGAGAGAGAGAGCTACAGAGAGAGATATAGTGGCCAAGAGAGAGAGAGCTACAGAGAGAGAGATATAGTGGCCCAGAGAGAGAGAGCTACAGAGAGAGATATATAGTGGCCCAGAGAGGGAGCTACAGAGAGAGATACAGTGGCCCAGAGAGAGAGAGCTACAGAGAGAGATATATAGTGGCCCAGAGAGAGAGATATAGTGGCCCAGAGAGAGAGACCTACAGAGAGAGATATATAGTGGCCCAGAGAGAGAGAGAGAGCTACAGAGAGAGAGATATAGTGGCCCAGAGAGAGAGAGCTACAGAAAGAGAGAGAGATATAGTGGCCCAGAGAGAGAGAGCTACAGAGAGAGATATAGTGGCCCAGAGAGAGAGAGCTACAGAGAGAGATATAGTGGCCCAGAGAGAGAGAGCTACAGAGAGAGATATAGTGGCCCAGAGAGAGAGAGCTACAGAGAGAGATATAGTGGCCCAGAGAGAGAGCTACAGAGAGAGATATATAGTGGCCCAGAGAGAGAGAGCTACAGAGAGAGATATAGTGGCCCAGAGAGAGAGCTACAGAGAGAGAGAGCTACAGAGAGAGATATAGTGGCCCAGAGAGGGAGCTACAGAGAGATATACAGTGGCCCAGAGAGAGAGAGCTACAGAGAGAGATATAGTGGCCCAGAGAGAGAGAGCTACAGAGAGAGATATATAGTGGCCCAGAGAGAGAGATATAGTGGCCCAGAGAGGGAGCTACAGAGAGATATACAGTGGCCCAGAGAGAGAGAGCTACAGAGAGAGATATAGTGGCCCAGAGAGAGAGATCTACAGAGAGAGAGATATAGTGGCCCAGAGAGAGAGAGCTACAGAGAGAGAGATATAGTGGCCCAGAGAGAGAGAGCTACAGAGAGAGAGATATAGTGGCCCAGAGAGAGAGAGCTACAGAGAGAGAGATATAGTGGCCCAGAGGGAGAGCTACAGAGAGAGAGCTACAGAGAGAGAGATATAGTGTCCCAGAGAGAGAGAGCTACAGAGAGAGAGGTATAGTGGCCCGGAGAGAGAGCTACAGAGAGAGAGATATAGTGGCCCAGAGAGAGAGCTACAGAGAGAGAGAGATATAGTGGCCCAGAGAGAGAAAGATATAGTGGCCCAGAGAGAGAGAGCTACAGAGAGAGAGATATAGTGGCCCAGAGAGAGAGAGCTACAGAGAGAGAGAGAGATATAGTGGCCCAGAGAGAGAGAGCTACAGAGAGAGAGAGATATAGTGGCCCAAAGAGAGAGAGCTACAGAGAGAGATATAGTGGCCCAGAGAGAGAGAGCTACAGAGAGAGATATAGTGGCCCAGAGAGAGAGATATAGTGGCCCAGAGAGAGAGAGCTACAGAGAGAGATATAGTGGCCCAGAGAGAGAGAGCTACAGAGAGAGATATAGTGGCCCAGAGAGAGAGAGCTACAGAGAGAGATATAGTGGCCCAGAGAGAGAGAGCTACAGAGAGATATAGTGGCCCAGAGAGAGAGAGCTACAGAGAGAGATATAGTGGCCCAGAGAGAGATATAGTGGCCCAGAGAGAGAGACCTACAGAGAGAGATATATAGTGGCCCAGAGAGAGAGAGAGAGCTACAGAGAGAGATATAGTGGCCCAGAGAGAGAGAGCTACAGAGAGATATAGTGGCCCAGAGAGAGAGAGCTACAGAGAGAGATATAGTGGCCCAGAGAGAGAGAGCTACAGAGAGAGATATAGTGGCCCAGAGAGAGAGAGCTACAGAGAGAGATATAGTGGCCCAGAGAGAGAGAGCTACAGAGAGAGATATAGTGGCCTAGAGAGAGAGCTACAGAGAGAGAGATATATTTGCCCAGAGAGAGAGAGCTATAGAGAGAGAGATATAGTGGCCCAGAGAGAGAGAGCTACAGAGAGAGAGATATAGTGGCCCAGAGAGAGCTACAGAGAGAGAGATATAGTGGCCCAGAGAGAGAGAGCTACAGAGAGAGATATAGTGGCCCAGAGAGAGAGCTACAGAGAGAGAGAGCTACAGAGAGAGATATAGTGGCCCAGAGAGGGAGCTACAGAGAGATATACAGTGGCCCAGAGAGAGAGAGCTACAGAGAGAGATATAGTGGCCCAGAGAGAGAGAGCTACAGAGAGAGATATATAGTGGCCCAGAGAGAGAGATATAGTGGCCCAGAGAGAGAGAGCTACAGAGAGAGATATATAGTGGCCCAGAGAGAGAGATATAGTGGCCCAGAGAGAGAGCTACAGAGAGAGAGATATAGTGGCCCAGAGAGAGAGAGCTACAGAGAGAGATATATAGTGGCCCAGAGAGAGAGCTACAGAGAGAGAGATATAGTGGCCCAGAGAGAGAGAGCTACAGAGAGAGATATATAGTGGCCCAGAGAGAGAGCTACAGAGAGAGAGATATAGTGGCCCAGAGAGAGAGAGCTACAGAGAGAGATACAGTGGCCCAGAGAGAGAGAGAGAGCTACAGAGAGAGATACAGTGGCCCAGAGAGAGAGAGCTACAGAGAGAGATACAGTGGCCCAGAGAGAGAGAGCTACAGAGAGAGAGATATAGTGGCCCAGAGATAGAGAGCTACAGAGAGAGAGATATAGTGGCCCAGAGAGAGAGAGCTACAGAGAGAGAGATATAGTGGCCCAGAGAGAGAGAGCTACAGAGAGAGAGATATAGTGGCCCAGAGAGAGAGAGAGCTACAGAGAGAGAGAGCTACAGAGAGAGAGATATAGTGGCCCAGAGAGAGAGAGCTACAGAGAGAGAGAGCTACAGAGAGAGAGAGCTACAGAGAGAGAGAGCTACAGAGAGAGATACAGTGGCCCAGAGAGAGAGCTACAGAGAGAGATATACAGTGGCCCAGAGAGAGAGCTACAGAGAGAGATACAGAGAGAGATATATAGTGGCCCAGAGAGAGAGCTACAGAGAGAGAGATATAGTGGCCCAGAGAGAGAGAGCTACAGAGAGAGAGATATAGTGGCCCAGAGAGAGAGCTACAGAGAGAGAGATATAGTGGCCCAGAGAGAGAGAGCTACAGAGAGAGATATATAGTGGCCCAGAGAGAGATACAGTGGCCCAGAGAGAGAGAGCTACAGAGAGAGAGCTACAGAGAGAGATATAGTGGCCCAGAGAGAGAGCTACAGAGAGATATACAGTGGCCCAGAGAGAGAGCTACAGAGAGAGATATAGTGGCCCAGAGAGAGAGAGCTACAGAGAGAGATATAGTGGCCCAGAGAGAGAGAGCTACAGAGAGAGATATAGTGGCCCAGAGAGAGAGAGCTACAGAGAGAGATATAGTGGCCCAGAGAGAGAGAGCTACAGAGAGAGATATAGTGGCCCAGAGAGAGAGAGCTACAGAGAGAGATACAGTGGCCCAGAGAGCTACAGAGAGAGAGCTACAGAGAGAGAGATATAGTGGCCCAGAGAGAGAGAGCTACAGAGAGAGAGCTACAGAGAGAGCTACAGAGAGAGAGAGCTACAGAGAGAGATACAGTGGCCCAGAGAGAGAGCTACAGAGAGAGATACAGAGAGAGATACAGTGGCCCAGAGAGAGAGAGCTACAGAGAGAGAGATATAGTGGCCCAGAGAGAGAGAGAGCTACAGAGAGAGAGAGCTACAGAGAGAGAGATATAGTGGCCCAGAGAGAGAGAGCTACAGAGAGAGAGAGCTACAGAGAGAGAGAGCTACAGAGAGAGAGAGCTACAGAGAGAGATACAGTGGCCCAGAGAGAGAGCTACAGAGAGAGATACAGAGAGAGATACAGTGGCCCAGAGAGAGAGCTACAGAGAGAGATACAGAGAGAGATATATAGTGGCCCAGAGAGAGAGCTACAGAGAGAGAGATATAGTGGCCCAGAGAGAGAGAGCTACAGAGAGAGAGATATAGTGGCCCAGAGAGAGAGAGCTACAGAGAGAGAGATATAGTGGCCCAGAGAGAGAGAGAGCTACAGAGAGAGATATAGTGGCCCAGAGAGAGATACAGTGGCCCAGAGAGAGAGAGCTACAGAGAGAGAGAGCTACAGAGAGAGATATAGTGGCCCAGAGAGAGAGAGCTACAGAGAGATATACAGTGGCCCAGAGAGAGAGAGCTACAGAGAGAGATATAGTGGCCCAGAGAGAGAGAGCTACAGAGAGAGATATAGTGGCCCAGAGAGAGAGAGCTACAGAGAGAGATATAGTGGCCCAGAGAGAGAGAGCTACAGAGAGAGATATAGTGGCCCAGAGAGAGAGAGCTACAGAGAGAGATATAGTGGCCCAGAGAGAGAGAGATACAGAGAGAGATACAGTGGCCCAGAGAGAGAGAGAGCTACAGAGAGAGAGAGCTACAGAGAGAGATACAGTGTCTTGCAAAAGTATTCATTCCCTTTGCTTTTTTCCTATTTTGTTGCATTACAACCTGTAATTTAAATAGATTTTTATTTGTATTTCATGTAATGGACAAAATAGTCCAAATTGGTGAAGTGAAATGAAAAAAATATATTGTTTAAAAATTTGTTTTTGTTTTTTAAATGGAAAAGTGGTGTGTGCAAATGTCTTCACCCCCTTTACTATGAAGCCCCTAAATAAGATCTGGTGCAACCAATTACCCTCAGAAGTCACATAATTAGTTAAATAAAGTCCACCCGTGTGCAATCTAAGTGTCACATGATCTGTCACATGATCTCAGTATATATACACCTGTTCTGAAAGGCCCCAGAGTCTGCATCACCACCAAACAAATGGCACCATGAAGACCAAGGAGCTCTCCAAACAGGTCAGGGACAAAGTTGTGGAGAAGTACCGATAAGGGTTGGGTTATAAAAAAATATCCTAAACTTTGAACATGCCACAGAGCACAATTAAATCCAATCCATTATTTAAAAAGTTGAAAGAATGTGGCACTACAACAAACCTGCCAAGAGGGGGCCGCCCACCAAAACTCACGGACCAGGCAAGGAGGGCATTAATCAGAGAGGCAACAAAGAGACTAAAGATAACCCTGAAGGAGCTGCAACGCTCCACGGTGGAGATTAGAGTATCTGTCCATAGGATCACTTTATGCCGTACACTCCACAGAGCTGGGCTTTATGGAAGAGTGGCCAGAAAAAAGCCATTGCTTCAAGAAAAAAATAAGCAAACACATTTGGTGTTCACCAAAAGGCATGTGGGAGACACCCCAAACATATGGAAGAAGGTACTCTGGTCAGATGAGACTAAAAGTGAGTTTTTTGTCCATCAAGGAAAAGGCTATGTCTGGCGCAAATCCAACATCTCACATCACCCTGAGAACACCATCCCCAGCATCACCAGCACTGTGGGGATGTTTTCATCGGCAGGGACTGGGTGGGAAACTGGTCAGGATTGAAGGAATAATGGATGGCGCTAAATACAGGGAGATTCTTGAGGGAAACCTGTTTCAGTCTTCCAGAGATTTGAGACTGGGACGGAGGTTCACCTTCCAGCAGGACAATGACCCTAAGCATACTGCTAAAGCAACACTCGAGTGGTTTAAGGGGAAACATTTAAATGTCTTGTAATGGCCCAGTCAAAGCCCAGACCTCAATCCAATTGAGAATCTGTGGTATGACTTAAATATTGCTGTACACCAGCAGAACCCATTCAACTTGAAGGAGCTGGAGCAGTTTTGCCTTGAAGAATGGGCAAAAATCCAAGTGGCTAGATGTGCCAAGCTTATAGACACATACCCCTAGAGACTTACAGCTGTAATTGCTGTAAAAGGTGGCTCTTCAAAGTATTGACTTTTTTGGGGGGGTGAATAGTTTTGCACGCTCAAGTTTTCCGTTTTTTTGTGTTATTTCTTGTTTGTTTCACAATAATATTTTGCATCTTAAAAGAGATAGGCATGTTGATACAACCCCCCCCACCCCAACAAAAAAACAAAAAAATACTATTTTGATCCCAGATTGTAAGGCAACCAGAATAGGAAAAATGCCAAGGGGGGTGAATACTTTCACAAGCCACTGTATAGAGAGAGAGAGATACAGAGAGAGAGACACAGAGAGTGTTAGTGATCCAGAGTGAGAGATGCAGAGTTAGTGATCCAGAGTGAGAGATGCAGAGAGTTAGTGAGCCAGAGAGAGAGATGCAGAGAGTGTTAGTGAGCCAGAGAGAGAGTTAATGAGCCAGAGAGAGAGAGTTAGTGAGCCAGAGAGAGAGAGAGAGTTAATGAGCCAGAGAGAGAGAGTTAGTGAGCCAGAGAGAGAGAGTTAGTGAGCCAGAGAGAGAGAGATGCAGAGAGAGTTAGTGAGCCAGAGAGAGAGATGCAGAGAGAGTTAGTGAGCCAGAGAGAGAGATGCAGAGAGAGTTAGTGAGCCAGAGAGAGAGAGAGTTAGTGAGCCAGAGAGAGAGATGCAGAGAGAGTTAGTGAGCCAGAGAGAGAGAGAGTTAATGAGCCAGAGAGAGAGAGATGCAGAGAGAGTTAGTGAGCCAGAGAGAGAGATGCAGAGAGAGTTAGTGAGCCAGAGAGAGAGATGCAGAGAGAGTTAGTGAGCCAGAGAGAGAGAGAGTTAATGAGCCAGAGAGAGAGAGTTAGTGAGCCAGAGAGAGAGAGTTAGTGAGCCAGAGAGAGAGAGATGCAGAGAAAGTTAGTGAGCCAGAGAGAGAGATGCAGAGAGAGTTAGTGAGCCAGAGAGAGAGATGCAGAGAGAGTTAGTGAGCCAGAGAGAGAGAGAGTTAGTGAGCCAGAGAGAGAGAGATGCAGAGAGAGTTAGTGAGCCAGAGAGAGAGATGCAGAGAGAGTTAGTGAGCCAGAGAGAGAGATGCAGAGAGAGTTAGTGAGCCAGAGAGAGAGAGAGTTAGTGAGCCAGAGAGAGAGAGTTAGTGAGCCAGAGAGAGAGAGTTAGTGAGCCAGAGAGAGAGAGAGTTAGTGAGCCAGAGAGAGAGAGTTAGTGAGCCAGAGAGAGAGTTAGTGAGCCAGAGAGAGAGATGCAGAGAGAGTTAGTGAGCCAGAGAGAGAGAGAGTTAGTGAGCCAGAGAGAGAGAGAGTTAATGAGCCAGAGAGAGAGAGTTAGTGAGCCAAAGAGAGAGAGAGTTAGTGAGCCAGAGAGAGAGAGATGCAGAGAGAGTTAGTGAGCCAGAGAGAGAGAGTTAGTGAGTCAGAGAGAGAGAGTTAGTGAGCCAGAGAGAGAGAGTTAGTGAGCCAGAGAGAGAGTTAGTGAGCCAGAGAGAGAGATGCAGAGAGAGTTAGTGAGCCAGAGAGAGAGAGAGAGTTAGTGAGCCAGAGAGAGAGAGTTAGTGAGCCAGAGAGAGAGAGTTAGTGAGCCAGAGAGAGAGAGTTAGTGAGCCAGAGAGAGAGAGTTAGTGAGCCAGAGAGAGAGAGTTAGTGAGCCAGAGAGAGAGAGTTAGTGAGCCAGAGAGAGAGAGTTAGTGAGCCAGAGAGAGGGAGTTAGTGAGCCAGAGAGAGAGAGTTAGTGAGCCAGAGAGAGAGAGAGTTAGTGAGCCAGAGAGAGAGAGAGTTAGTGAGCCAGAGAGAGAGAGTTAGTGAGCCAGAGAGAGAGAGTTAGTGAGCCAGAGAGAGAGAGTTAGTGAGCCAGAGAGAGAGATGCAGAGAGAGTTAGTGAGCCAGAGAGAGATACAGCCAGAGAGAGGGTTAGTGAGCCAGAGAGAAAAAGGTTGTGAGCCAGAGAGAGAGATAAAGTCCCATATCTATTGTGTGAAATACCACAGTGTGCCATCACAGCAGCAATATGTGTGACCTGTTGCCAAAAGAAAAGGGCAACCAGTGAAGAACAAACACCATTGTAAACACAACCAATATTTGTTTATTTATTTTCCCTTTTGTACTTGAACTATTTGCACATCATTACAACACTGTATATAGACATACTATAACATTTTACATGTTTTTATTATTTTGTAACTTTTTTAAGTGTAATGTTTACTGTTAATTGTTTATTTAACTTTTGTTTATTATCTACTTAACTTGCTTTGGCATTGCTAACATGTTTCCCATGGCAATAAAGCCCTTAAATTGAGTTGAATTGATACAAAGAGAGAGATACAGGTAGAGAGATAGTGAGCCAGAGAGAAAGAGAGAGATACAGACAGAGATATACAGACAGAGAAAGAGATACAGAGAGATACAGAGAGATACAGAGAGAGAGAGAGATACAGAGAGAGAGAGATACAGAGAGAGAGAGATACAGACAGAGAGAGAAACAGAGAGAGAGAGAAACAGAGAGAGAGAGAGAGAGATACAGAGAGAGAGATACAGAGAGACAGAGAGAGAGATACAGACAGAGAGAGAAACAGAGAGAGAGAGATACAGACAGAGAGAGAAACAGAGAGAGAGAGAGAGATACAGAGAGAGAGAGATACAGAGAGACAGAGAGAGAGATACAGACAGAGAGAGAAACAGAGAGAGAGAGATACAGAGAGACAGAGAGAGAGATACAGAGAGAGAGATACAGACAGAGAGAGAAACAGAGAGAGAGATACAGACAGAGAGAGAGAGAGAGATACAGAGAGAGAGAGAGATACAGAGATACAGAGAGAGAGAGAGAAACAGAGATACAGAGAGAGAGAGATACAGAGATACAGAGAGAGAGAGAGAGAGAGAGATACAGAGAGAGCTGAAAGAGAGAGTGAGAGACAAGCCTTTTTCTAGGGAAATGAAGGTGAACGTAGGCTAGTTATCTCTCAGTGAGTCTGCACCATCACACCGGATCAGATCAAAGACCCATTGTGCCGAGGAAAGAGCCACCGCTCCAACTGTTCCACTGATTTAGGCCTCCTTTGAGGTGAACACTCAGATGTGTCTGCACTCAGTAGGTGGCGGCCACGTTGAATGGATTAGATCTCTTCCAGGGCTCTGACTGACATGTAAACCTGTCATATAAAAGGGACCGTAATGACTGTAGACTGACTGCAGACCTGCAGTGGCTGGCCTCGGGAGGTCTGTCTACAAGGGCCTGTTAGGTAGAGTTGTTTCACACCGACTTCTAAGTGCTGAGAAGTGAATGCAGTGAAGCCCAAAACCATGTATTTAAAACAGGAGGTTAGTTGCACCTTAATTGTGGGGAACGAGCTTGTGGTAATGACTGGAACGGAATCTGTGGAATGGGATCCAATGTGCTTGTGGTAATGACTGGAGCGGAATCTGTGGAATGGGATCAAATGGGCTTGTGGTAAACAGCGGAATCTGTGGAATGGGATCCAATGGGCTTGTGGTAATGACTGAGCGGAATCTGTGGAATGGGATCAAATGGTAATGACTGGAGCGGAATCTGTGGAATGGGATCAAATGGGCTTGTGGTAATGACTGGAGCGGAATCTGTGGAATGGGATCAAATGGGCTTGTGGTAATGACTGGAGCGGAATCTGTGGAATGGGATCAAATGGGCTTGTGGTAATGACTGGAGCGGAATCTGTGGAATGGGATCAAATGGGCTTGTGGTAATGACTGGAGCGGAATCTGTGGAATGGGATCAAATGGGCTTGTGGTAATGACTGGAGCGGAATCTGTGGAATGGGATCTGGAGCGGAAAATGGGATCAAATGGGCTTGTGGTAATGACTGGAGCGGAATCTGTGGAATGGGATCAAATGGGCTTGTGGTAATGACTGGAGCGGAATCTGTGGAATGGGATCAAATGGGCTTGTGGTAATGACTGGTGGAAGCGGAATCTGTGGAATGGGATCAAATGGGCTTGTGGTAATGACTGGAGCGGAATCTGTGGAATGGGATCAAATGGGCTTGTGGTAATGACTGGAGCGGAATCTGTGGAATGGGATCAAATGGGCTTGTGGTAAACTGCGGAATCTGTGGAATGGGATCAAATGGGCTTGTGGTAATGACTGGAGCGGAATCTGTGGAATGGGATCAAATGGGCTTGTGGAATCGGAATCTGTGGAATGGGATCAAATGGGTGGTAATGACTGTAGCGGAATCTTGGGATCAAATGGTAATGACTGGTAATGACGGAATCTGTGGAATGGGATCAAATGGGCTTGTGGTAATGACTGGAGCGGAATCTGTGGAATGGGATCAAATGGGCTTGTGGTAATGACTTGGAATGGGAATGACTGGATGGGATCAAATGGGCGGAGTCTGTGGAATGGGATCAAATGCCATTCAATAAGCTCTGTTCCAACCATTATTATGAGACGTTCTCCCCTCAGCAGCCTCCTGTGACTCCTATCAACACTAACATAACTATTACTGACCATGTATCAATACTAACATAACTATTACTGACCATGTATCAATACTAAAATAACTATTACTGACCATGTATCAATACTAACATAACTATTACTGACCATGTATCAATACTAACATAACTATTACTGACCATGTATCAATACTAACATAACTATTACTGACCATGTATCAATACTAACATAACTATTACTGACCATGTATCAATACTAACATAACTATTACTGACCATATATCAATACTAACATAACTATTACTGACCATGTATCAATACTAACATAACTATTACTGACCATGTATCAATACTAACATAACTATATTACTGACCATGTATCAATACTAACATAACTATTACTGACCATGTATCAACACTAACATAACTATTACTGACCATGTATCAATACTAACATAACTATTACTGACCATGTATCAATACTAAAATAACTATTACTGACCATGTATCAATACTAACATAACTATTACTGACCATGTATCAATACTAACATAACTATTACTGACCATGTATCAATACTAACATAACTATTACTGACCATGTATCATGTATCTGTGTATCTGTCCCACTATAAAATAAATATACTATAATGACATAAAATAGAGTAGTCGTCCATACTCATCACCCTGTGCCCTCTCCTCTCTCCCAACAGATATGCCAGGTGTTCAGCCCCACGTCCATGCTGTGCCAGGCCCCAGAGCTGCCCATCAGCCTGGGCAGGCAGAGGGAGGTGCCAGCGCGGCCCGATGAGTTTGGCTTCATCCTGGATGACGTGCAGGCAGTGCTGGCCCTCAACAACACGCCATTCATCTACTACCCCAACCCCGAGTTCGAACCCCTCCATGTGTCTGGGGTGCTGGAGCTCAAGCCTGGCTCCCCCATCATACTGAAGGTGAAGGGGGACTTGTTCCTCTCTCTCTCTCTCTCTCTCTCTCTCTCTCTCTGCTCTCTCTCTCTCTGCTCTCTCTCTCTGCTCTCTCTCTCGTTCTCGCTCTCTCTCTCTCGCTCTCTCTCTCTCACTCTCTCTCTCTGCTCTTGCTCTGCTCTCTTTCTCTCTCTGCTCTCTCTCTGCTCTCTCTCACTCTCTCTCTCTGCTCTCTCTCTCTCTGCTCTCTCTCTCTCTGCTCTCTCTCTCTCTCCGCTCTCTCTCTCTCTCTCCATACATAACACACTTCTGCATACAGTTTTGTTACATGTTTATGGTCTACATAGTCTAGTTATATCAATGTATGCATACCATTTAAACAAAACAATACCTTACCCAGTCCAATGCCATTTCCTTCCTGTTTCTCAGGGCGGAACTTCCTCCCTCCCACCAATACCAACGGTAATAACGGCAAGCTGAACTACACGGTTCTGATTGGTGATAAACCTTGTCTGTTGACCGTGTCAGACAACCAGCTGCTGTGTGAGTCGCCCAACCTGACGGGGCGACACAAAGTCTTGGTGAGTGACACACACACACACACACACACACACACACACACACACACACACACACACACACACACACACACACACACACACACACACACACACACACACACACACACACACACACACACACACACACACACACACACACACACACACACACAACACACACACACTGGTCCCCATTCCAACCCCCCACCCACTCTCCTGCTGTCCCGGGCCAGGCCCAGACTATAATCTAATCGGACCGTTGGGTTATACTGTCCACTCTCAACATTCAAACAGAGAAACAACAAATAACCGTTTCAATAAGAGGCACAAACTCAATGAAGGTTCCATTTGTGGTTCTGAGACGCTTCCTGCTCTGCCACCTGGACCAATGATTGATGGGCAGCAGAAGAAGAGAGACAGGCTACCAGACCCATTACTGTAAAATAGAGCAAGACAGACAGAGAGAAAGGCTACCAGACGCATTACCGTAAAATAGAGCCAGACAGAGACAGGCTATAAGACGCATTACCGTAAAATAGAGCCAGAGAGACGGGCTATCCCCCTCTCCCCTGTCTCACCCCTTCTCTCCTCTCTCTCCCCCTCTCCACTGTCTCTCCCCCTCTCTCCTCTCTCTCACCCCTTCTCTCCTCTCTCTGCCCCCTCTCCCTGTCTCTCTCCCTCTCTCCTCTCTCTCACCCCTTCTCTCCTCTCTCTGCCCCCTCTCCCCTGTCTCTCCCCCTCTCCCCTGTCTCTCACCCCTTCTCTCCTCTCTCTGCCCCCTCTCCCCTGTCTCTCACCCCTTCTCTCCTCTCTCTCCCCCTCTCCCCTGTCTCTCACCCCCTCTCCACTGTCTCTCCACCTCTCCCCTGTCTCTCACCCCTTCTCTCCTCTCTCTCCTCTCTCTCCCCCTCCACTGTCTCTTCCCCTCTCCCCTGTCTCTCACCCCTTCTCTCTCTCTCTCCCCCTCTCCTCTGTCTCTCACCCCCTCTCCCCTGTCTCTCCCCCTCTCCCCTGTCTCTCACCCCTTCTCTCCTCTCTCTCCCCCTCTCCCCTGTCTCTCACCCCCTCTCCCCTGTCTCTCACCCCTTCTCTCCTCTCTCTCTCTCTCTCCCCCCTACACTGTCTCTCCCCTCTCCCCTGTCTCTCACCCCCTCTCCCCTGTCTCTCCCCCTCTCCCCTGTCTCTCACCCCTTCTCTCCTCTCTCTGCCCCCTCTCCCTGTCTCTCACCCCTTCTCTCCTCCTCTCTCCCCCTCTCCCCCTCTCCCTGTCTCTCACCCCTTCTCTCCTCTCTCTCCCCCTCTCCCTGTCTCTCACCCCCTCTCCCCTGTCTCTCCCCCTCTCTCCTCTCTCTCACCCCTTCTCTCCTCTCTCTGCCCCCTCTCCCCTGTCTCTCCCCCTCTCTCCTCTCTCTCACCCCTTCTCTCCTCTCTCTGCCCCCTCTCCCCTGTCTCTCCCCCTCTCCCCTGTCTCTCACCCCTTCTCTCCTCTCTCTGCCCCCTCCCCTGTCTCTCACCCCTTCTCTCCTCTCTCTCCCCCCCTCTCCCCTGTCTCTCACCCCCTCTCCACTGTCTCTCCACCTCTCCCCTGTCTCTCACCCCTTCTCTCCTCTCTCTCCTCTCTCTCCCCCTCCACTGTCTCTTCCCCTCTCCCCTGTCTCTCACCCCTTCTCTCCTCTCTCTCCCCCTCTCCCCTGTCTCTCACCCCCTCTCCCCTCTCTCTCCCCCTCTCCCCTGTCTCTCACCCCTTCTCTCCTCTCTCTCCCCCTCTCCCCTGTCTCTCACCCCCTCTCCCCTGTCTCTCACCCCTTCTCTCCTCTCTCTCCTCTCTCTCCCCCTCCACTCTCTCCTCTCTCTCACCCCTTCTCTCCTCTCTCTGCCCCCTCTCCCCTGTCTCTCCCCCTCTCTCCTCTCTCTCACCCCTTCTCTCCTCTCTCTGCCCCCTCTCCCCTGTCTCTCCCCCTCTCCCCTGTCTCTCACCCCTTCTCTCCTCTCTCTGCCCCCTCTCCCCTGTCTCTCACCCCTTCTCTCCTCTCTCTCCCCCTCTCCCCTGTCTCTCACCCCCTCTCCACTGTCTCTCCACCTCTCCCCTGTCTCTCACCCCTTCTCTCCTCTCTCTCCTCTCTCTCCCCCCTCCACTGTCTCTTCCCCTCTCCCCTGTCTCTCACCCCTTCTCTCCTCTCTCTCCCCCTCTCCCCTGTCTCTCACCCCCTCTCCCTGTCTCTCCCCCTCTCCCCTGTCTCTCACCCCTTCTCTCCTCTCTCTCCCCCTCTCCCCTGTCTCTCACCCCCTCTCCCCTGTCTCTCACCCCTTCTCTCCTCTCTCTCCTCTCTCTCCCCCCCTCCACTGTCTCTCCCCTCTCCCCTGTCTCTCACCCCCTCTCCCCTGTCTCTCCCCCTCTCCCCTGTCTCTCACCCCTTCTCTCCTGTCTCTGCCCCCTCTCCCCTGTCTCTCACCCCTTCTCTCCTCTCTCTCCCCCTCTCCCCCTCTCCCCTGTCTCTCACCCCTTTTCTCCTCTCTCTCCCCCTCTCCCCTGTCTCTCACCCCCTCTCCCCTGTCTCTCCCCCTCTCCCCTGTCTCTCACCCCTTCTCTCCTCTCTCTGCCCCCTCTCCCCTGTCTCTCCCCCTCTCCCCTGTCTCTCACCCCCTCTCACCTGTCTCTCACCCCTTCTCACCTGTCTCTCACCCCTTCTCACCTGTCTCTCCCCCTCTCCCCTGTCTCTCCCCTTCTCCCTGTCTCTCACCCTTCTCCCCTGTCTCTCACCCTTCTCCCCTGTCTCTCCCCCTTCTCCCCTGTCTCTCACCCTTCTCCTGTCTCTCACCCTTCTCTCCTGTCTCTCCCCCTTCTCACCTGTCTCTCCCCCTTCCCCTGTCTCTCCCCCTTCTCCCCTGTCTCTCACCCTTCTCCCCTGTCTCTCACCCTTCTCCCCGGTCTCTCACCCTTCTCCCCTGTCTCTCACCCTTCTCCCCTGTCTCTCCCCCTTCTCCCCTGTCTCTCACCCTTCTCCCCTGTCTCTCACCCCTTCTCACCTGTCTCTCCCCCTCTCCACTGTCTCTCCCCCTCTCCCCTGTCTCTCACCCCTTCTCTCCTCTCTCTCCTCTCTCTCCTCTCTCTCCCCCTCTCCCCTGTCTCTCACCCCCTCTCCCCTGTCTCTCCCCCTTCCCCCCTCTCCCCTGTCTCTAACCTCTCTCCCCTGTCTCTCCCTCCCCAGGCCCGTGTGGGTGGCATCGAGTTCTCCCCGGGCGTGGTCCACATCACGTCAGACAGTCCGCTGAGCAGCACGGCCATCATCAGCATCGCCGGCGCCGGTGCCCTGCTCATCCTCTTCATTGTGATAGTGCTCATTGCATATAAACGCAAGTCACGCGAGAGCGACCTCACCCTGAAGAGGCTGCAGATGCAGATGGACAACCTAGAGTCTCGTGTGGCCCTGGAGTGTAAAGAGGGTAAGGATTCACATGATTTTTACTCCATACATTTTCCATGACACCCAAAAGTAAAATTCCAATTCACACAAGTTATCAAGAGACCAACCCAGGTCATCCCTACTGTCTCTGATCTGGTGTACTCAATAAACACATGTTTCATTTGTCAATGATGTCATTTTTTATTAAGGTATCTTTGCTTTTACTCAAGTATGATGACTGAGTACTTTTTCCAACACTGTCAATAGAAGTCAGCGAAATGCCGTTGCATGAGCAGCACCACAGTTTGTGATGGACAGGATGCAAGACATCGCTCTCACACAGTTACACACAGTATCTGCACGTGTGCACGGGTTCACCTCCCGCTGTTACAACGTGGTATCCACGGGACAGAAACAGTGGAGAAGTTTAGCCTCACGCTCCAAAGCTCTTAGTTGTTGCGGAAATTGACCCAATATGCTCTTTACTCTGTGTATCTACAGTTGAAGTCGGAAGTGTAAATACACTTAGGTTGGAGTCATTAAAACTCGTTTTTCAACCACACTACAAATTTCTTGTTAACAAACTACAGTTTTGGCAAGGTGGTTAGGACATCTACTTTGTGCATGACACAAGTAATTTTTCCAACAATTGTTTACAGACAGATTAATTCACTTATAATTCACTGTATCACAATTCCAGTGGGTCAGAAGTTAACATACACAAACTTGGCTGTGCCTTTAAACAGCTCGGAAAATTCCAGAAAATGATGTCATGGCTTTAGAAGCTTCTGATAAGCTAATTGACATAATTTGAGTCAATTGGAGGTGTACCTGTGGATATAGTTCAAGGCCTACCTTCAAACTCAGTGCCTCTTTGCTTGACATCATGGGAAAATCAAAAGAAATCAGCCAAAGACCTCAGGAAAAAAATGTAGACCTCCACAAGTCTGGTTCATCCTTGGGAGTCATTTCCAAATGCCTGAAGGTACCACGTTCATCTGTACAAACAATAGTACGCAAGTATAAACACCATGGGACCACGCAGCCGTCATACCGCTCAGGAAGTAGACACGTTCTGTCTCCTAGAGATAAACATAGTTTGGTGCGAAAAGTGCAAATCAATCCCAGAACAACAGCAAAGGACCTTGATGCTGGAGGAAACAGGTACAAAAGTATCTATATCCACAGTAAAACGAGCCCTATATCGACATAACCTCAGCAAGGAAGAAGCCACTGCTCCAAAACCGTCATAAAAAAGCCAGACTATGGTTTGCAACTGCTCATTGGGAACAAAGATCAAACTTTTTGGGGAAATTTCCTATGGTCTGATGAAACAAAAATGGCCATAACGGCCATAATGACCATTGTTATGTTTGGAGGAAAAAGGGGGAGGCTTGCAAGCCGAAGGACACCATCCCAACCGTGAAGCACGGGGGTGGCAGCATCATGTTTTGGGGGTGCTTTGCTGCAGGAGGGGCTGGTGCACTTCACAAAATAGATGACATCATAAGGTAGGACAATTATGTGGATCCCAAGCATACTTCCAAAGTTGTGGAAAATGGCTTAAGGACAACAAAGTCAAGGTATTGGAGTGGCCATCACAAAGCCCTGACCTCAATCCTATAGAAAATATGTGGGCAGAACTGAAAAACCTGTGCGAGCAAGGAGGAATACAAACCTGACTCAGTTACACCAGCTCTGTCAGGAGGAATGGGCCAAAATTCACCCAACTTATTGTGGGATGCTTGTGGAAGGCTACCCAAAACGTTTGACCCAAGTTAAACAATTTGAAGACAATGCTACCAAATACTAATTGAGTGTATGTAAACTTTTGATCCCATTATGATGACATTTCACATTCTTAAAATAAAGTGGTGATTCTAACTGACCTAAGACAGGGATTTTTACTACGATTAAATGTCAGGAATTGTGAAAAACGGAGTTTAAATGTATTTGGCTAAGGTGTATGTAAACTTCCGACTTCAACTATACGTCATGTTGCTGACTCTACCTTTAAGGAGGCTGTTTGTCCGTTTATCCCCTCAGCCTTTGCCGAGCTGCAGACAGACATCCATGAGTTGACCAGTGACCTGGACGGAGTGGGCATCCCCTTCCTGGACTACAGGGCCTACACCATGAGGGTCCTCTTCCCTGGCATAGAGGAGCACCCTGTTCTCAGGGACCTGGAGGTAAGAGCTGCCCTGTCCACTGCCTGACCAAATATCACAACGGCTTTCCTATCATCTGCCTGACTGAATTTCACTTCAGTTTAGGTCCTCAACATTGTTCCTGGTTAAATCCCTGACGTAGAACAATGGGCATATCTCAAAGTGGTTTCCATCAATGCATTCTAATTCAACAGTATAAAGGTAAATTAGAGGCACAGTGGGGTTACGGGCAGAATTAAAGCTGTCGTTGTTTGTGCTCACGCTCGGTAAACAAATAACACTGTCTCTCATTAGTGCTTGTCGCAGTAGTCCAGTCAAATCTCTTGTTAGTAATGGTAACAACATGTGACGGTTTCTCAGAGTCGAGGACAAATTAAAAGTATAGCGGAGAGAAAAGCAAATCAACTCTGAACTGACAAGCTAGTTATTTATTCCCTAATAACAGTGATGGACAGTGATAATTGAAGAACTTCTAGCTGCGAGGCACCGATTTCACAGGCTCAGAGTCGACCATGCGGGTGCCCCGTTATAAGAATTCCCCGTTATAAGAAAGATTAATGATGTTTTAATTGGTATAAATGTCCCGTTATATGAGGGAGTTTAATGTGAAATGAAACCTAATGAAAGTAGCAGTGGGCTCATCTCTGGCTGGTGATAGCTGGTTAATTGTTATTGATGTGGGAGATGATACAGGAAATAGCCCTTATTGGGCTTAGAGCAAATAAAGTGTGGATGGGCAATCTCCAACAGTGCATATTCATAGTTTGTAGAGTGAAGTTGATTGGGCTGAATCTCTCTCTCTTTATAAAAGTATTAGAGCTAACGTCTCAATGGCTCAAATGTACTAATATTAAATCTCAAGAAGATATACATTGTATTTTTCCTCAGAGAATATGGAAAATGGATGCCTACCTTTTCTCCTGATTTTGTGATAGTAATCAGTAGGTGGGATGTTGAATAGAGCTGTTTGATTATGGGGCTACAGTGGGATGTTGAATAGGGCTGTTTAATTATGGGGCTACAGTAGGATGTTGAATAGGGCTGTTTGATTATGGGGCTACAGTGGGATGTTGAATAGAGCTGTTGTTTAATTATGGGGCTACAGTGGGATGTTGAATAGGGCTGTTTGATTATGGGGCTACAGTGGGATGTTGAATAGGGCTGTTTGATTATGGGGCTACAGTGGGATGTTGAATAGGGCTGTTTGATTATGGGGCTACAGTGGGATGTTGAATAGGGCTGTTTGATTATGGGGCTACAGTGGGATGTTGAATAGGGCTGTTTGATTATGGGGCTACAGTGGGATGTTGAATAGGGCTGTTTAATTATGGGGCTACAGTGGGATGTTGAATAGGGTTGTTTGATTATGGGGCTACAGTGGGATGTTGAATAGGGCTGTTTAATTATGGGGCTACAGTGGGATGTTGAATAGGGCTGTTTGATTATGGGGCTACAGTGGGATGTTGAATAGGGCTGTTTGATTATGGGGCTACAGTGGGATGTTGAATAGGGTTGTTTGATTATGGGGCTACAGTGGGATGTTGAATAGGGTTGTTTGATTATGGGGCTACAGTGGGATGTTGAATAGGGCTGTTTAATTATGGGGCTACAGTGGGATGTTGAATAGGGCTGTTTGATTATGGGGCTACAGTGGGATGTTGAATAGGGCTGTTTGATTATGGGGCTACAGTGGGATGTTGAATAGAGCTGTTGTTTAATTATGGGGCTACAGTGGGATGTTGAATAGGGCTGTTTGATTATGGGGCTACAGTGGGATGTTGAATAGAGCTGTTGAATAGAGCTACAGTGGGATGTTGAATAGGGCTGTTTGATTATGGGGCTACAGTGGGATGTTGAATAGGGCTGATGTTGAATTGGCTGTTTGGGGCTACAGTGGGATGTTGAATAGGGCTGTTTGATTATGGG
>NW_025745839.1:50358-67858 GCF_021184085.1 Oncorhynchus gorbuscha
ACACATCATGTGTATATACACATTCTCACTATAGACACACACACTTGAGAACAGGTCACCAGACTTGAGAACAGGTCACTGTGTTCCTTCTTCCTCAACACTAAAGCAGGTGAACACCGTGTCTGTCTGGTTCAGTTCAGCTCCCAGCCGTGGGGACTGTAAGCTGCAGGAAAAGACAACAACTTGGACAGATCTTCCTCTGCCCTGGATTCTACCCCTCCCTCCCTCCCTCCATTCCTCCATCCCCCCCTCCTCCTATCCCTCACTCGCTCCCCATGCTGAAACACAGCCAAGCTGAGCCCCACTACATATCGTTCCCGGCCAGTCCGCTGCCAACAATTAGAACAATTACTGCCAATTTTACCACCTGCAGCCCACTGAAAGGCAGAGGGGCCCGTGCCAAGGGGCTCTATTCTGCTGGAACGCCACATTGCGCAAATGTTTAATTACAAATAAGCAAGAAGCATTTGGTTTAATCAGCCTTGGAATATGGTGTGCGAGGTATGCGGAGCAACATTGACGTGCTTCTCTAGGTGTGGCCGGGTAATTAAAACCATGCTAAGCTCCACTGTCATCATGGTAGTGTGAAGCAGGACATACGCTGTGTGTGTGTGCGTGTGTGTGTGTGTTGATGAAGCCTGGCCCATATCAGAGTAAATTGTATTGAATGTGTTTCTGAGGACAGGCTGAGTGGTGTTTTCTACAGTGAAGGAGAGTGTGAGAGTTAGCCAGCAGCCTGGGTCATGCAGTCCAGAGACACTACACACAAAAAAGAGATTCTTATCCCCATATATCTGAAGATGGCTGAAAACAAACACAGACAGACAGACAGACAGACAGACAGACAGACAGACAGACAGACAGACAGACAGACAGACAGACAGACAGACAGACAGACAGACAGACAGACAGACAGACAGACAGACAGACAGACAGACAGACAGACAGACAGACAGACAGACAGACAGACAGACAGACACAGACAGACAGACAGACAGACAGACAGACAGACAGACAGACAGACAGACAGACAGACAGACAGACAGACAGACAGACTGCACTTGAACATACACTGCCTCCATCTAAGCGTCTGAGTAATACACTGGTTGGCTGAATGCGGTGTCCGGATGAGAAATGGGAACGTAATCCTCTATTGTGTTTTAAATGGATGAACCTGGGCTTAGTGAAGGCTGTTGACTGGGGGAAGCTCTCTCTCGCTCAGTAACACTGGTGTGACGTGGCCTCTCTGTCTGTCAACTGCACTTTTGTCTCCAATGTAGTTTATTCACAACCACTGTTGTGTTTGACATTGACTAGTAGTGGGTCTGAATAGACTGATGATTTGCTTTGAAAGTCTATTAAAGGAAAGTGCAGCTTGGCAGCTGGCCTGTGGGACCAGTCTTGTTCCTCAGCTGTGTGTGTGTGTGTGTGTGTGTGTGTGTGTGTGTGTGTGTGTGTGTGTGTGTGTGTGTGTGTGTGTGTGTGTGTGTGTGTGTGTGTGTGTGTGTGTGTGTGTGTGTGTGTGTGTGTGTGTGTGTGTGTGTGTGTGTGTGTGTGTGTGTGTGTGTGTGTGTGTGTGTGTGTGTGTGTGTGTGTGTGTGTGTGTGTGTGTGTGTGTGTGTGTGTGTGTGTGTGTGTGTGTGTGTGTGGCTCAGCTGTATGCCATACATCTCCCTCCCCTATGAATTAATGACGACGTTTCATACTTCTGCGACCAACCCCAAATTCCCTCCAGATTTACACAAGTTACAAGTTCATCAATCACACACACTCACACACACCAGAGACCTTGACCCCAGCCAGTGAAGAACAGATGTTTGTGGGTGCCTCTGTGACCTCCCTGTTCTCCCCTCTCTGACCCTCGCTCTTTCTTGATCCTCCCTCCCTCCTTTCTTCCCTCTCTCCTCCCCTCCTTTCTTCCCTCCTTTCCTCCCTCCTCCCTCCCTCCCTCTCTTTCTGGCTTTGGTCCCTCTACTGGAGTCAGGATGAGTAATTGTGCTGGACCTCAGAGAGAAGGAGGGATGGAGAGAAAGAGGGAAGGCAATAGAGGTAGAGCGAGTGCAGCGCAGAAAGAATGGAAAGAGAGAGAGAAGGAGAGACTGGGAATGAGCAGAGGGCAAGAGAAAGGGCTATTGAGTGAGAGTGTGAGACACTGGGGATCATTGATCTGCTGAAAGTGCAGAGTCTCTACTGCTGAATCAGACCAAGGCTTTTAGCTTGTACAACGCTCCCAGAGTTACAGACCTAACAAGGCTTTTACATCTCCTCTCCTCTTCCCTTCTCATCAGTTCTCTCCTCTTTTCTCCTCTTCTCTTCCCTTCTCATCAGTTCTCTCCTCTTTTCTTCTCTCCTTCCCTTCTCATCAGTTCTCTCCCTTCTCTCTCCTCTTCCGTTCTCATCAGTTCTCTCCTCTCTTTTCCTCTCCCTTCTCCTTCTTCCTTCTTCATCAGTTCTCTCCTCTTTTCTTCTCCCTCTTCCCTTCTCATCAGTTCTCTCCTCTTTTCTTCTCTCCTCTTCCCTTCTCATCAGTTCTCTCCTCTTTTCTTCTCTTCTTCCCTTCTCATCAGTTCTCTCCCTTTCTTCTCTCCTCTTCCCTTCTCATCAGTTCTCTTTTCCTCTTCTTCCCTTCTCTCAGTTCTCTTCCTCTTCTCCCTTCTCATCAGTTCTCTCCTCTTTTCTTCTCTCCTCTTCCCTTCTCATCAGTTCTCTCCTCTTTTCTTCTCTCCTCTTCCCTTCTCATCAGTTCTCTCCTCTTTTCTTCTCTCCTCTCCCTTCTCTCAGTTCTCTCCTCTTTTCTCATCAGTTCTCTCCTCTTCTTCTCTCCTCTTCCCTTCTCATCAGTTCTCTCCTCTTTTCTTCTCTCCTCTTCCCTTCTCATCAGTTCTCTCCTCTTTTCTTCTCTCCTCTCCTCTTCCCTTCTCATCAGTTCTCCTCTTCTCCTCTTCCTTCTCATCAGTTTCTTCTCCTCTCCTCTTCCCTTCTCATCAGTTCTCTCCTCTTTCTTCCCTTCTCATCAGTTCTCTCCTCTCCTCTTCCCTTCTCATCAGTTCTCTCCTCTTTTCTTCTCTCCTTTCCCTTCTCATCTTCTCTCCTCTTTTCCTCTTCCCTTCTCATCAGTTCTCTCCTCTTTTCTTCTCTCCTCCCTTCCAGTTCTCATCAGTTCTCTCCTCTTCCCTTCTCTCTTTTTCTTCTCATCTCTCTCCTCTTCCCTTCTCATCAGTTCTCTCCTCTTCCCTCATCAGTTAGTTCTCTCCTCTTCCCTTTTCTTCTCTCCTCTTTTCTTCTCTTCCCCTTCTCATCAGTTCTCTCCTCTTTCTTCTCTCCTCTTCCCTTCTCATCAGTTCTCTCCTCTTTTCTTCTCTCCTCTTCCCTTCTCATCAGTTCTCTCCTCTTTTCTTCTCTCCTCTTCCCTTCTCATCAGTTCTCTCCTCTTTTCTTCTCTCCTCTTCCTCTTTCATCAGTTCTCTCCTCTTCCCTTCTCATCAGTTCTCTCCTCTTTTCTTCCTTCTTCCCTTCTCATCAGTTCTCTCCTCTTTTCTTCTCTCCTCTTCCCTTCTCATCAGTTATTCCTCTTTTCTTCTCTCCTCTTCCCTTCTCATCAGTTCTCTTCTTCTCTCCTCTCCTCTTCCCTTCTCATCAGTTCTCTCCTCTTTTCTCTTCTTCTTCCCTTCTCATCAGTCTCTCCTCTTTTCTTCTCTCCTCTCCTCTTCCCTTCTCATCAGTTCTCTTCTCTCCTCTTTTCTTCTCTCCTCTTCCGTTCTCATCAGTTCTCTCTCTTTTCTTTTCTCTCCTCTTCCCTTCTCATCAGTTCTCTCCTCTTTTCTTCTCTTCTCTTCCCTTCTCATCAGTTCTCTCCTCTTTTCTTCTCCTTTCTTCCCTTCTCATCAGTTCTCTCTCCTTCCTTCTCATCAGTTTTCCTCTTTTCTTCTCTCCTCTTCCCTTCTCATCAGTTCTCTCCTCTTTTCTTCTCTCCTCTTCCCTTCTCATCAGTTCTCTCCTCTTCCTTCTCATCAGTTCTCTCCTCTTTTTTCTCTCTTCCCTTCTCATCAGTTCTCTCCTCTTTTCTTCTCTCCTCTTCCCTTCTCATCAGTTCTCTCCTCTTTTCTTCTCTCCTCTTCCCTTCTCATCAGTTATTTCCTCTTTTCTTCTCTCCTCTTCCGTTCTCATCAGTTCTCTCCTCTTTTTTTCTCTTCTCTTCCCTTCTCATCAGTTCTCTCCTCTCCTCTTCTTCACCCTCTCCTCTGCCAGCCATCCAGCCTTGCTTTGCTCAAGGCTATATTTGGGTGTAAGCTGGCAAGACTTGGAGCATGTGAGCTTTTTATTTATGTCTTACAAACAAAGAGGTGACTGAGTAAGTGGGAGTATTGGGTGTTTTATTTGGTTTGTACTGCCTGTGGGTCTGGGGTGAATGAATGATTGAACGAACCATTGAACTAGTTAACAAACAAATTCATGAATTAATAAACAAACAAAAAAACAAATAAACAGATGAACGAACCATGAAATAAATAAAAAATGTGAGCAGAAAGCCTGCAGACTAAGCCGCCAAAGCAATTTCTTTCAGGAGTAGCTGAGCTGTTTAGTGCCTAATGGATACAATCTGCGGGACATGCATGTGCAATCAATATTCATTCTCTTATCTGTGACGAGCCTCTGTTACATTGTACCAGGAGTCAGATGTCACTTGCTATGAAATGATTCCCAGTCAGTCACATGGCAGTATAGCAGGCCTGTATGTGTAGTTAGTTATAGAGAAGCGGAGTACTATACATACTGTATATATATATATACACATACTGTATAGAGAGAGAGAGAGAGAGAGAGAGAGAGAGAGAGAGAGAGAGAGAGAGAGAGAGAGAGAGAGAGAGAGAGAGAGAGAGAGAGAGAGAGAGAAAGAGAGAGAGAGAAAGCAGAGAGAGAGAGAGAGAGAGAAAGCAGAGAGAGAGAGAGAGTGAAAGCAGAGAGAGAGAGAGAGTGAAAGAGAGAGAGAGAGTGAAAGAGAGAGAGAGAGAGAGAAAGAGAGAGAGAGAGAGAGAGAGTGATGAAAGAAAGAGAGAGAGAGAGAGAGTGAAAGAGAGAGAGAGAGAGAGTGAAAGAGAGAGTAAAAGAGAGAGAGTGAAAGAGAGAGTTGAAAGAGAGAGTGAAAGAGAGGGTTGTCAAAAGATGGAGAGGACCAAAAGCGTGGTTATTGTTCATCTTAATTTAAAAATATTCAAAAAAGTGAAAACTTAAAATGACAAAACAACAAAGTGAAAAGCGAAACAGTTCTATCTGGTGCAGACACACAAAGACTGAAAACAACTTCCCACAAACCCCAACAGACAACAGGCTACCTAAATATGGTTCCCAATCAGAGACAATGACAAACACCTGCCTCTGATTGAGAACCATATCAGGCCAAAAAAGAAACCCCACATAGAAACAGAAAACATAGACTGCCCACCCAACTCACGTCCTGAACCCACTAAAACAAAGAAAATACAAAAGAACTATGGTCAGAATGTGACAAAGAGAGAGAGAGAGAGAGAGAGAGAGAGAGAGAGAGAGAGAGAGAGAGAGAGAGAGAGAGAGAGAGAGAGAGAGAGAGAGAGAGAGAGAGAGAGAGAGTTCGGCCAGGTTTTAGAACGGCTGCCATGTTGGCGCCTTTATTCTCTAAACGTTTGTGATGGAACAATACGACAGCTCCTCCGACAGTTCTGACAGTTCCCTATGAAATGACCTGCTGTAAACAAGCAAAACAGAGCAGATCATGTGTTTACTGCGTTGCCATGTCAAAAGAATTGTATATCTGCTTTCACTGGATATCTTCATAGGTCTAGAAACCTATCAGAAATAAACAGCACAACGAGGAAGTGTTAATTATCACTTAGAGACGGCTGTGGAGGAGAACGTGGCGCTCTTGGAACGTTCAGACGGGAACCACATTGACTGTCTACATGTAAATGGCTCTGGAGAGGAGGAAGCAACACAGGCTGCTGAAGTAATGCACACTGAGCCCGTCTGTATCAACACACCGTAGCTAAAGCTTAACACCTAACTGGGCTTTACTGACATCACAGGTGGTGGCCACAAATGAAGATAAAGGCTGCTGGGATGAACTGTTGACGGATGATGGTAGTGGTGGTGGTGAAGATGATGGTCATGATGATGATGATAATGGTGATGGTGATGATAAGCAGGAAGAGGAAGATGAAGGAAGCTGTAATGATCCCTTAATTCCCTTAACGATGCATGAAAACCTCCCAACCAAACACTATTGACCATTACCATAATGAACTACCTGCTGAAATATCCTCCCACATTCGGTCATTTAAAGCTCTGTGGTTCCTGTGTTCCTTAATGTATTGTCTGCATCTTTCCCAAGATGACGTATTGATTGGCTCAATCAATGGGGGGGAAGCCATGAAGTGCATCTCAGCTCTGGTAACGGGGCCACTTAAAGGGGGCGGAAACAAACCTGGCAAGATGCATGTCTGTGGAAGAGAAAGGAGGGAGGGAAAGAGACAGAAAGGGAGAGAGGGAGGGAAAGAGACAGAAAGGGAGAGAGGGAGGGAAAGAGACAGAAAGGGAGAGAGGAAGGGAAAGAGACAGAAAGGGAGAGAGGGAGGGAAAGAGACAGAAAGGGAGAGAGGGAGGGAAAGGAGGGAAAGGGAGACAGAAAGGGAGAGAGGGAGGGAAAGAGACAGAAAGGGAGAGAGGGAGGGAAAGGGGTAGGAGGGAAGGAAAGAGGGAAGGAGAGGGAGAGAGAGAGAGTAAAACAGAGAGAGAGAGAGAGAGAGAGAGAGAGAGAGAGAGAGAGAGAGAAAACAGAGAGAGAGAGAGAGAGAGAGAGAGAGAACAGAGAGAGAGAGAGAAAACAGAGAGAGAGAGAGAGAGAGAGAGAGAGAGAGAGAGAGAGAGAGAGAGAGAGAGAGAGAGAGAGAGAGAGAGAGAGAGAGAGAGAGAGAGAGAGAGAGAGAGAGAGAGAGAGAGAGAGAGAGAGAGAGAGAGAGAGAGAAAACAGAGAGAGAGAGAGAGAGAGAGAGAGAGAGAGAGAGATAGGGAGAAAGAGAGAAGAAAGAGAGAGAAAGAGAGAGAGTGTAGGCAGGCATGTAAAGTGGTGTTAAGGCCTTAACTGCAGCCTGTCTGTCTCCCTGCTCCTTTGTGTTTTAATGATTAATGTGTCAGCGAGCAGGAGGTCCGCTCCTTCATCAGGCAGAGCCTTCCTCCCTCTCTCCCTCCATCCATCCTTCCTTTGTTCCATATTTGTTTTTCAACCCTGATGTTGTCAGCTATGCTCTGGTACGTACACTAGTAGACCCATATACTGAAGGATTGCCTTGTGAAGAAACATTAATAATGCACTGCATTAATCACAACTTTTTCAGAAGGAAGAGTAATGTGTATACTATAGAAAAACTATTCTCTGTAGAATGAAGACTAAGATGTTTATTTCACCTTTTAATTAGTGTTAAATGACATGAGATAGAATAGTTAGATGGCGATATGGAATAACATGAGGTAGAATAGTTAGATGGTGATATGGAATACCATGAGGTAGAACAGTTAGATCTAACTAGATGGTGATATGGAATAACATGAGGTAGAATAGTTAATGGTGATATAGAATAACATGAGGTAGAATAGTTAGATGGCGATATGGAATAACATGAGGTAGAATAGTTAGATGGTGATATGGAATACCATGAGGTAGAACAGTTAGATCTAACTGGATGGTGATATGGAATAACATGAGGTAGAATAGTTAGATGGTGATATAGAATAACATGAGGTAGAATAGTTAGATGGTGATATGGAATACCATGAGGTAGAACAGTTAGATGGTGATATGGAATAACATGAGGTAGAATAGTTAGATGGTGATATGTAATAACATGAGGTAGAATAGTTAGATGGTGATATGGAATACCATGAGGTAGAACAGTTAGATCTAGCTAGATGGTGATATGGAATAACATGAGGTAGAATAGTTAGATGGTGATATAAAATAACATGAGGTAGAATAGTTAGATGGTGATATGTAATAACATGAGGTAGAATAGTTAGATGGTGATATGGAATAACATGTGTGTAACGGCGTTCTTCGTTTGTCGAAAGAGAGTCGGACCGAACTGCAGCGTGGTGGTTACTCATGTCTTTAACGAAACAAATGAAGATACATGAAATAACTTAATAAATACAAAAACAACAAACGGAACGTGAAAACCTAACACAGCCTATCTGGTGAAACTACACAGAGACAGGAACAATCACCCACCAAATACACAGTGAAACCCCGGCTACCTAAATACGGTTCCCAATCAGAGACAACGAGAATCACCTGACTCTGATTGAGAACCGCCTCAGGCGGGGACATGGAGACTAGTTAATACAACACTACTACTCTACCATGTCATCTGACAGGGACATAGAGACAAGTTAATACAACACTACTACTGTCTTCTGACAGGGACATAGAGACTAGTTAATACAACACAACTACTGTCTTCTGACAGGGACATAGAGACTAGTTAATACAACACTACTACTGTCTTCTGACAGGGACATAGAGACTAGTTAATACAACACAACTACTGTCATCTGACAGGGACATAGAGACTAGTTAATACAACACTACTACTGTCTTCTGACAGGGACATAGAGACTAGTTAATACAACACAACTACTGTCATCTGACAGGGACATAGAGACTAGTTAATACAACACTACTACTGTCTTCTGACAGGGACATAGAGACTAGTTAATACAACACTACTACTGTCTTCTGACAGGGACATAGAGACTAGTTAATACAACACAACTACTGTCATCTGACAGGGACATAGAGACTAGTTAATACAACACTACCATGTCTTCTGACAGGGACATAGAGACTAGTTAATACAACACTACTACTGTCTTCTGACAGGGACATAGAGACTAGTTAATACAACACTACTACTGTCTTCTGACAGGGACATAGAGACTAGTTAATACAACACTACCATGTCATCTGACAGGGACATAGAGACTAGTTAATACAACACTACCATGTCATCTGACAGGGACATAGAGACTAGTTAATACAACACTACCATGTCATCTGACAGGGACATAGAGACTAGTTAATACAAGATGGGTATTTGGTTCCGACAGTCCGATTGACCTATAATGTGGCAGTGCTTCTTCATTCATGTGGTCTCTTCCACCGCTGTCTTTTCCTGGTCCAGTTTGGTGCGAGAGGCTCCATCTCTCATTCAGCTGCACTTCTCCATCGCTAAAAGCCTGCCTGGCCCTCGGCAGCTGGGCTGGAGAGGGAGGCCATTTGGGCTCATAAAAGATTAATCTGCCCAGAGCTCCCCCTGCTCAGGAAAACGACTTCCCATCCCAGAGTTTTTAAACACTAACCTACGCTAAGATAGTGTAAAGAGGAACAGAACAGAACAGGAGTGACTGGGGTTATCATAGTGACTGGTGGTTATTATACTGACCGGGGTTATTATAGCGACAATGGGTTATTATAGCGACTGGGGTTATTATAGTAGCTGGGGGTTATTATAGTGGCTGGGGGTTATTATAGTGATTGGGGGTTATGTCACACCTTGGTCATTGTATTTTGTGTTTTCGTTATATATTTGGTTAGGCCAGGGTGTGACATGGGTTTATTGTATTTTCGTATTGGGGTTTGTAGTATTTGGGATCGCGGCTGAGTAGGGGTGTTGTATAGGCTTGGCTGCCTGAGGCGCTTCTCAATCAGAGTCAGGTGATTCTCGTTGTCTCTGATTGGGAACCGTATTTAGGTAGCCGGGGTTTCACTGTGTATTTCGTGGGTGATTGTTCCTGTCTCTGTGTAGTTTCACCAGATAGGCTGTAATTAGGTTTCACGTTCCGTTTGTTGTTTTTGTATTTGTATAGTTATTTCATGTGTCACTTTTTCTATTAAAGTCATGAGTAACCACTACGCTGCATTTCGGTCCGACTCTCTTTCTACAAACGAAGAACGACATTACAGTGACTGGGGGTTATTATAGTGACAGGGGGTTATTATAGTGGCTGGGGTTATTATAGTTACAGGGGGTTATTATAGTGACTGGAGGTTATTATAGTGACTGGGGGTTATTATAGTTGCTGGGGTTATTATAGTGGCTGGGGTTATTATAGCAGTGGGGGTTTATTATAGTAACAGGGGGTTATTATAGTGGCTGGGGGTCATTATAGTGACTAGGGTTATTATAGTGTCGGGTTATTATAGTGGCAGGGGATTCTTATAGTGACTGTGCTTATTATAGTGACTGGGGCTTATTATGTTGACTGGGGGTTATTATAGTGGCTGGGGATTATTATAATGGCTGGGGGTTACTATAGTGACTGGGGTTATTATGGTGACAGGGGGTTATTTTAGTGACTGGGGTGATTATAGTGACAGGGGGTTATTATAGTGGCTGGGATTAGTATAGTTACTGGGGGTTATTATAGTGGCTGGGGGTTATTATAGTGTCAGGGGGTATTATAATGACTGGGGATTATTAAAGTGACTGGGGATTATTATAGTGACTGGGGTTATTATAGTGACTGGGAGTTATTATAGTGTCAGGGGTATTATAGTGGCTGGGGGTTATAATAGTGACTGAGAGTTATTACAGTGTCAGGGGTATTATAGTGACTGGGGTTATTATAGTGACTGAGAGTTATTATAGTGTCAGGGGTATTACAGTGACTGGGGGTTGTTATAGTGACTGGGGGTATTATAGTGACTGGGGGTTATTATAGTGACTGGGGGTTATTATAGTGACTGAGAGTTATTATAGTGTCAGGGGTATTATAGTGACTGGGGTTATTATAGTGACTGAGAGTTATTATAGTGACTGAGAGTTATTATAGTGACTGGGGGTTATTATAGTGACTGGGGGTTATTATAGTGACTGAGAGTTATTATAGTGTCAGGGGTATTATAGTGACTGGGGTTATTATAGTGACTGGGGGTTATTATAGTGACTGGGGGTTATTATAGTGACTGGGGGTTATTATAGTGACTGGGGTTATTATAGTGACTGGGGTTATTATAGTGACTGGGGTTATTATAGTGACTGGGGTTATTATAGTGACTGGGGTTATTATAGTGACTGGGGTTATTATAGTGACTGGGGTTATTATAGTGACTGGGGGTTATTATAGTGACTGGGGGTTATTATAGTGTTAGGGGTATTATAGTGACTGGGGTTATTATAGTGACTGGGGGTTATTATAGTGACTGGGGGTTATTATAGTGACTGGGGGTTATTATAGTGACTGGGGGTTATTATAGTGTCAGGGGTATTATAGTGACTGGGGGTTATTATAGTGACTGGGGGTTATTATAGTGACTGGGGGTTATTATAGTGACTTGGGGTTATTATAGTGACTGGGGGTTATTATAGTGACTGGGGGTTATTATAGTGACTGGGGGTTATTATAGTGACTGGGGGTTATTATAGTGTACTGGGGTTGTATGATCATCTCATGGCTCCCCGAGAGTTACCCCAGCCTGAACCTTGGAGTTGGGAGTTAGGATTTGCTATAGAAGGGAATACCGTGTATTTGGGAATATAATGTATGAGCCCTGGAGGACTGATGATGTATGGAAGCATATGTCAGTCTGGAGGAGAGCGAGGGGAAAGGCTGGATGAGATGGAGGAGTAGTTAGGGAATCCTGTGGAACGGGTCTACAACCTCCAAGTCTCCTGTGGTATTCACACCCATAGACTCATGCATATTTTAGTGTGTGTGTGGGGGGGGGGGATACACATGCATCCAGTGGGAGGGGGCGTTAAGAGCTGAAGTGCCTCACTTAGGAAAAGCTTGCCCCCCCCCCTCTCCCAACCCACCAGCTCTATACTCAATCACCTTAGTCTGGAGGAAGGGCGGTTCATACACCAAAAGTGCCCCCCCCCTGGATAGAAGACTGCTCCAGGGTGTGTGTGTGTGTGTGTGTGTGTGTGTGTGTGTGTGTGTGTGTGTGTGTGTGTGTGTGTGTGTGTGTGTGTGTGTGTGTGTGTGTGTGTGTGTGTGTGTGTGTGTGTGTGTGTGTGTGTGTGTGTGTGTGTGTGTGTGTGTGTGTGCGTGTGTGTGTGTGTGTGCGTGTGTGCGTGTGTGCGTGTGTGTGTGTGTGTGTGTGTGTGTGTGTGTGTGTGTGTGTGTGTGTGTGTGTGTGTGTGTGTGTGTGTGCTTCTCCTCCATTTAAGTGGTGTTGTATGGTCCTTCCCCACCTCTATAACTACCCCTCCCTACTTTACAGGGAGACTCACTCAAACACACCAAAGCATTTCCCCCCTCAGTCCGATAGTAGGTCTGGCACCAGGGACCCCTGGGATAGCTCCTGGAGTCAACTATGTTGTGATTGATGAGGTTAGCTAATAGCTAGCGCACGTCTGGGCCACGCAGCACTATTGATTTGAACCCATGCATGGATGATATCCCCTCAGTGTTGAGTGTTGACACAATAGATGACCTAAACATATGACGAGATTATCTGGAAACAGCCTCCGTACCAAATGGCACCCTATTCCCTATGTAGTGCACTACTTTGGACCTGGCTCTTCGTTAAAAGTAGTGGACTGTGTAGGGATTAGGGTGCTTTTTGTAAAGCAGATATACAGTGATTGGGCGGATGGCAGCTGTTAGTGTATTATGTAGATAATTGTTGTAGCAGCCAAGTCCTCACAGACAATGAGCCAATAGAAAGAGACCTGTGACTGACATGGCTTCATAGTGTTTTAAGCCATGTGTGATTGATATCGTGGTCCTATTTCTTCCATTCATTTCACTTTCAGTACACTTTGATTCCTTTGTGTAAAAGATTTACCGTTCACCATTTTGTTTAAAACACAAAACAAATGTTCTTAGTATAAAATAAAACCTATCCAATCGTCATTCCAGTTTCCTTCAGACAGACACAGGCTTTTTAACCAGGTTGAATTAGTCTTCTACTTGATAATGGGTTTTTATCAACACTTGTCTGCCTCCTCAGCCCTGCAGTGTGTAGCAGCCCTCTCCTATCGTCAGGTTGTGTGTCTTGAGGACACGTACGCTCACACACACACACACACACACACACACACACACACACACACACACACACACACACACACACACACACACACACACACACACACACACACACACACACACACACACACACACACACACACACACACACACACACACACACACACACACACACACACACACACACA
This sequence comes from Oncorhynchus gorbuscha, assembly GCF_021184085.1. Taxonomy (NCBI): domain Eukaryota; kingdom Metazoa; phylum Chordata; class Actinopteri; order Salmoniformes; family Salmonidae; genus Oncorhynchus; species Oncorhynchus gorbuscha. The sequence continues at coordinate 63,570 of NW_025745839.1, forward strand.
CACACACACACACCACCTATCACTACACTGCCTATCACAACACAGCCTATCACAACACAGCCTATCACAACACAGCCTATAACAACACAGCCTATCACAACACTGCCTATCACAACACAGCCTATCACAACACTGCCTATCACAACACTGCCTATCACAACACAGCCTATCACAACACTGCCTATCACAACACAGCCCATCACAACACAGCCCATCACAACACAGCATATCACAACACAGCCTATCACAACAGTGCCTATCACAACACAGCCTATCACAACAGTGCCTATCACAACACAGCCTATCACAACACAGCCTATCACAACACAGCCTATCACAACACAGCCTATCACAATACAGCCTATCACAACACTGCCTATCACAACACAGCCTATCACAACAGTGCCTATCACAACACAGCCTATCACAACACAGCCTATCACAACACAGCCTATCACAACACAGCCTATCACAACAGTGCCTCCAGGCCTTGCTGTGATAAATCAATGTCAATAAACCCCCAGGCAGACTCCCCTTCCCCACTCTACTGGTCAGGGCCGGATTGGTAGGTACAGTAGTCAACCTCCCTCTGCAGCGGCTCCCAAAAGGTCAAGGGTTAAGCATAATGGAGAGGGGGAATGATTTCTTCCGCCTCGCCCCCAGGGCAGGACCCTAACACACAACAGAACACTCATGATTGGTTTATGCATGCATGAGCTCCCACCAATTATGAGCACAATGAAGTGTGTCATTGTGGTGGTTATGGTCTCTCCTCCTCTTCCTCTTCCTCCTCCACCGCCGCCGCCACAGTCGTTGAGTAATGGAGTGTATATACAGCACAGCTCCTGTGCATACTGTATGTGTATGAGGCCTGTTGTACATTAAGGCCTCTATTAGGAGTCACTCAGTAGACGGGACATTTACCTCCAGGCTGTGGCCATAGCAATGCTGGGTGTCAGAGTGGCTGTGTGTGTGTGTGTGTGTGCCAGTCTCTCCCCCACTAATAAGACCACCACAGCAGTGACACAGTGGCAGCGGGTGAGGAGCAGCAGAGAGGAGAGCTGTGGTGAAATCACCCAGCGACACTCAGCTTAATGAGGTGACCCCTCAGGGGGTCACGACACTGACCACAGCAATTAAAGCTGCCACGGGAAGGGGTCACTGTGAGGGTGTGTGTATGTGTGTGTGTGTGGTGTAGCGAGGGGCTAAGGAAGAGAGACAGAATAGGGAGTCTCCGAGTCTTTCCTGTGATTGCGGGATGTGTGTTTTTTTGGTGTGTGTGTGTTGCATCCTCAGTCATCCACTGTGTGTGTGTGTGGCATCCTCAGTCATCCACTGTGTGTGTGTGGCATCCTCAGTCATCCACTGTGTGTGTGTGGCATCCTCAGTCATCCACTGTGTGTGTGGCATCCTCAGTCATCCACTGTGTGTGTGTGGCATCCTCAGTCATCCACTGTGTGTGTTTGGCATCCTCAGTCATCCACTGTGTGTGTGTGGCATCCTCAGTCATCCACTGTGTGTGTGTGGCATCCTCAGTCATCCACTGTGTGTGTGTGTGGCATCCTCAGTCATCCACTGTGTGTGTGTGGCATCCTCAGTCATCCACTGTGTGTGTGTGGCATCCTCAGTCATCCACTGTGTGTGTGGCATCCTCAGTCATCCACTGTGTGTGTGGCATCCTCAGTCATCCACTGTGTGTTGCATCCTCAGTAATCCACTGTGTGTGTGTTGCATCCTCAGTCATCCACTGTGTGTGTGTTGCATCCTCAGTCATCCACTGTGAGTGTGTGTTGCATCCTCAGTCATCCACTGTGTGTGTGTGTTGCATCCTCAGTCATCCACTGTGTGTGTGTGTTGCATCCTCAGTCATCCACTGTGTGTGTGTTGCATCCTCAGTCATCCACTGTGTGTGTTTGGCATCCTCAGTCATCCACTGTGAGTGTGTGGCATCCTCAGTCATCCACTGTGTGTGTGTGTTGCATCCTCAGTCATCCACTGTGTGTGTGTTGCATCCTCAGTCATCCACTGTGTGTTGCATCCTCAGTCATCCACTGTGTGTGTGGCATCCTCAGTCATCCACTGTGTGTGTGTGGCATCCTCAGTCATCCACTGTGTGTGTGTGGCATCCTCAGTCATCCACTGTGTGTGTGGCATCCTCAGTCATCCACTGTGTGTGTGGCATCCTCAGTCATCCACTGTGTGTGTGGCATCCTCAGTCATCCACTGTGTGTGTGGCATCCTCAGTCATCCACTGTGTGTTGCATCCTCAGTCATCCACTGTGTGTGTTTGGCATCCTCAGTCATCCACTGTGTGTGTGGCATCCTCAGTCATCCACTGTGTGTGTTTGGCATCCTCAGTCATCCACTGTGTGTGTTGCATCCTCAGTCATCCACTGTGTGTTGCATCCTCAGTCATCCACTGTGTGTGTGTTGCATCCTCAGTCATCCACTGTGTGTGTGTGGCATCCTCAGTCATCCACTGTGTGTGTGTGGCATCCTCAGTCATCCACTGTGTGTGTGTGGCATCCTCAGTCATCCACTGTGTGTGTGTGGCATCCTCAGTCATCCACTGTGAGTGTGTGGCATCCTCAGTCATCCACTGTGTGTGTGTGTGGCATCCTCAGTCATCCACTGTGTGTGTGGCATCCTCAGTCATCCACTGTGTGTGTGTGGCATCCTCAGTCATCCACTGTGAGTGTGTGGCATCCTCAGTCATCCACTGTGTGTGTGTGTTGCATCCTCAGTCATCCACTGTGTGTGTTTGGCATCCTCAGTCATCCACTGTGTGTGTGGCATCCTCAGTCATCCACTGTGTGTGTTTGGCATCCTCAGTCATCCACTGTGTGTGTTGCATCCTCAGTCATCCACTGTGTGTTGCATCCTCAGTCATCCACTGTGTGTGTGTTGCATCCTCAGTCATCCACTGTGTGTGTGTGGCATCCTCAGTCATCCACTGTGTGTGTGTGGCATCCTCAGTCATCCACTGTGTGTGTGTGGCATCCTCAGTCATCCACTGTGTGTGTGTGGCATCCTCAGTCATCCACTGTGAGTGTGTGGCATCCTCAGTCATCCACTGTGTGTGTGTGTGGCATCCTCAGTCATCCACTGTGTGTGTGGCATCCTCAGTCATCCACTGTGTGTGTGTGGCATCCTCAGTCATCCACTGTGAGTGTGTGGCATCCTCAGTCATCCACTGTGTGTGTGTGTGGCATCCTCAGTCATCCACTGTGTGTGTGGCATCCTCAGTCATCCACTGTGTGTGTGTGGCATCCTCAGTCATCCACTGTGTGTTGCATCCTCAGTCATCCACTGTGTGTGTGTTGCATCCTCAGTCATCCACTGTGTGTGTGGCATCCTCAGTCATCCACTGTGAGTGTGTGGCATCCTCAGTCATCCACTGTGTGTGTGTTGCATCCTCAGTCATCCACTGTGTGTGTGGCATCCTCAGTCATCCACTGTGTGTGTGTGGCATCCTCAGTCATCCACTGTGAGTGTGTGGCATCCTCAGTCATCCACTGTGTGTGTGTGTGGCATCCTCAGTCATCCACTGTGTGTGTGGCATCCTCAGTCATCCACTGTGTGTGTGGCATCCTCAGTCATCCACTGTGTGTTGCATCCTCAGTCATCCACTGTGTGTGTGTTGCATCCTCAGTCATCCACTGTGTGTGTGTGGCATCCTCAGTCATCCACTGTGTGTTGCATCCTCAGTCATCCACTGTGTGTGTGTTGCATCCTCAGTCATCCACTGTGTGTGTTTGGCATCCTCAGTCATCCACTGTGTGTGTGTTGCATCCTCAGTCATCCACTGTGTGTTGCATCCTCAGTCATCCACTGTGTGTTGCATCCTCAGTCATCCACTGTGTGTGTGTTGCATCCTCAGTCATCCACTGTGTGTGTGTGGCATCCTCAGTCATCCACTGTGTGTGTGTGGCATCCTCAGTCATCCACTGTGTGTGTGTGGCATCCTCAGTCATCCACTGTGTGTGTGTGGCATCCTCAGTCATCCACTGTGAGTGTGTGGCATCCTCAGTCATCCACTGTGTGTGTGTGTGGCATCCTCAGTCATCCACTGTGTGTGTGTGTGGCATCCTCAGTCATCCACTGTGTGTGTGTGGCATCCTCAGTCATCCACTGTGAGTGTGTGGCATCCTCAGTCATCCACTGTGAGTGTGTGGCATCCTCAGTCATCCACTGTGTGTGTGTGGCATCCTCAGTCATCCACTGTGAGTGTGTGGCATCCTCAGTCATCCACTGTGAGTGTGTGGCATCCTCAGTCATCCACTGTGTGT
>NW_025745839.1:72858-90358 GCF_021184085.1 Oncorhynchus gorbuscha
GGAGAACTTCAGACATCCCCCCTCTCCCCTCCCCTTCCCTCCTCTCTCTCCTCCTTGTTTCTTCTTCCTCCCTCTCCCCTCCTCTTCCCTCTTCTCTCTCCTCCCTGCCTCCTCTTCCTCCCTCTTCCCTCCTCTCTCTTCCCTGTCTGTTCTTCCTCCCTATCCCCTCTTCTTCCCTCCTCTCTCTCCTCCTTGTCTCTTCTTCCTCCCTCTCCGCTCCTCTTCCCTATTCTCTCTCCTCCCTGCCTCCTCTTCCTCCCTCTCCCCTCTTCTTCCCTCCTCTCTCTCCTCCCTGTCTCTTCTTCCTCCCTCTCCTCTCCCCTCTTCTTCCCTCCTCTCTCTCCTCCCTGCCTCATCTTCCTCCCTCTCCCCTCCTCTTCCCTCCTCTCTCTCCTCCCTGCCTCTTCTTACTACCTCTCCCTTCTTACTACCTCTCCCCCCTCCTCCCCCTCCTCCCTCCCTCTGGTGCCCGGCCCGCTGTTATTGTCAATTATATCAAATTGACAGGTAATTACTGCCGTTTTAGGAGCAATCATCAGTGTCTGTGAAGTAAATGATGTAAATCCTACAGGTAATTAGTTCTAGCCACTGTCGGGGTAAAAGAGGAGAGAGAGGGAACATCTCGGGCCTCCATAGAAAAAACAGGAGAGGAAGAAGCTCTTAGCTCTTAAGACCCTCTTCACCGCCCCCTCCTCCCCAAAATGATCCCCCTTCTTCTTCGTCCTGCTGTGTTTATTTAACACCTCCTTCAATTTGGCAGCGCTCGTCTCAGAGTCCGTCTTCTGTCAGCCGCACACCTCATCCAAACAACACCCATCTGTTGCACTTTAATCAACATTTCATCATTTTCTTCTTCATGGACTTTTTCTCCCTCCCCCTTTCCCCTCCTTCCATCTCTCTTATCTTCAGTTGAAATTGAAACAAATCCCCAGGAAGCCAGATATGTCATGGAAGGAACACTACCGGGTACATTTTGATTATGAGATAATGTGATGGTTGGCCCCAGTAGAATAGACCTATTCTCTACGCTAAAAGGGCCGTGACCCCATGTAGTGTCGTCATAATAGATGGTAGTGGAACAGGGAGGCGACGATCCCCACAGTAACCCAGCCTCGGGGCACCGTATCTGGGTATCCAGGGCCCCTGTATTGATTTCCCCTCCCCAGTAAGGCAGGCCTAATCCAGGGTATCCAGGGCCCCTGTATTGATTTCCCCTCCCCAGTAAGGCAGGCCTAATCCAGGGTAAGTGGCAGCCTCCGCTGATCAATGGACATCCAGGAACGCCCTTGGCTGCAGACGAGGCCAGGGATTGATGTGTTGTTCCAGCAGAATTAGTGTGGCTCTTTAATATTGTTGCAGCCACCAAACGCATCAATAAAGCCCTATTCTATGGTGATTACTGATATTCTACTCTGATTCCCAATGCAATCAGGTACGACTAGACCCCAGGAGAGACCAGATCAGGACTCTCACCTCACTTTACCTTGGTTTATGGATAGTAGTTACTTGCTCTTGGCTAATGGTTCATAGTTTTAGAGGTAAAAGCATGGTTTAGTTGGTTTAGAATCAAGATGGTGGCGTTTCTAAAGACCAAAAAAGTCAAGCAGACCTTTCTCTGGACACTCCCCAGAATTTCTTCAACTACAACTGTTTCTTTCTCAGTGGTCTGCTCAGGCGCTTGGACTTCCACAGACCCAGCCCCGGCTTGGGAACTAACCACGTTTGGGGTCTGAACTACCAGACTCTCCCTGAGCGCGTGGATCTAAGTCACGCGTCCAGTCTGTCTCCTCTCACCCCATAAGAAGCCACGCTAAAAGAACCAGAGCCCCAGAGTTTACACACACCACATGGCTCTGCTCTAAACAGGGGAAGAAATAGTGCTTCCTGATGACACAGAGACAAAGGAGTGTTTGGACGAGCTGCTTACTCTCCTCCTTTCATGCCAATGAGGCCCCACACCAACTATAGTCTGATACTCCTATTAAACTACTGACTAAACGTTGCAGGAAAGTTTGAGAAAAGGTTTGAGCGTCATTTTGCTAAAGTTATCAGCACATCAGCGTCTAATACGAACTGTAGTACTTTGATACGTTGCAGAAATGTTTTTAATGACGTTTTGCTGATGTTATTAGCAGGTTAGCCTCCGCTGGCTTACAGCAGACTATGGCAGACTATGGGGAGAGCCGCAGAGCATTGGAACCAGAAAAGGTTCTCCTATGGGGAGAGCCGCAGAGCATTGGAACCAGAAAAGGTTCTCCTATGGGGAGAGCCGCAGAGCATTGGAACCAGAAAGGGTTCTCCTAGGGGGAGAGCCGCAGAGCGTTGCAACCAAAAAGGGTTCTCCTATGGGGAGAGCCGCAGAGCATTGGAACCAGAAAGAGTTCTCCTAGGGGGAGAGCCGCAGAGCATTGGAACCAGAAAGGGTTCTCCTAGGGGGAGAGCCGCAGAGTGTTGGAACCAGAAAGAGTTCTCCTAGGGGGAGAGCCGCAGAGCATTGGAACAAGAAAGGGTTCTCCTAGGGGGAGAGCCGCAGAGCATTGGAACCAGAAAGGGTTCTCCTATGGGGAGAGCCGCAGACTGTTGCAACCAGAAAGGGTTCTCCTATAGGGACTTCCACAGAACATTGGAACCAGAAAGGGTTCTCCTATAGGGACTGCCACAGAGCGTTGGAACCAGAAAGGGTTCTCCTATGGGGAGAGACTCAGAGCGTTGGAACCAGAAAGGGTTCTCCTATGGGGAGAGATGCAGAGCGTTGGAACCAGAATGGGTTCTCCTATGGGGACAGCCACAGAGCGTTGGAACCAGAAAGGGTTCTCCTATGGGGACAGCCACAGAGCGTTGGAACCAGAAAGGGTTCTCCTATGGGGAGAGATGCAGAGCGTTGGAACCAGAATGGGTTCTCCTATGGGGACAGCCACAGAGCGTTGGAACCAGAAAGGGTTCTCCTATGGGGACAGCCACAGAGCGTTGGAACCAGAAAGGGTTCTCCTATGGGGAGAGATGCAGAGCGTTGGAACCAGAATGGGTTCTCCTATGGGGACAGCCACAGAGCGTTGGAACCAGAAAGGGTTCTCCTATGGGGACAGCCACAGAGCGTTGGAACCAGAAAGGGTTCTCCAATGGGGAGAGATGCAGAGCGTTGGAATCAGAATGGGTTCTCCTATGGGGACAGCCACAGAGAGTTGGAACCAGAAAGGGTTCTCCTATGGGGACAGCCACAGAGCGTTGGAACCAGAAAGGGTTCTCCTATGGGGACAGCCACAGAGCGTTGGAAACAGAAAGGGTTCTCCTAGGGGGACAGCCACAGAGCGTTGGAACCAGAAAGGGTTCTCCTATGGGGACAGCCACAGAGCGTTGGAACCAGAAAGGGTTCTCCTATGGGGACAGCCACAGAGTGTTGGAACCAGAAAGGGTTCTCCTATGGGGAGAGATGCAGAGCGTTGGAACCAGAAAGGGTTCTCCTATGGGGACAGCCACAGAGCGTTGGAACCAGAAAGGGTTCTCCTATGGGGACAGCCACAGAGCGTTGGAACCAGAAAGGGTTCTCCTATGGGGAGAGATGCAGAGCGTTGGAACCAGAATGGGTTCTCCTATGGGGACAGCCACAGAGCGTTGGAACCAGAAAGGGTTCTCCTATGGGGACAGCCACAGAGTGTTGGAACCAGAAAGGGTTCTCCTATGGGGACAGCCACAGAGCGTTGGAACCAGAAAGGGTTCTCCTATGGGGACAGCCACAGAGCGTTGGAACCAGAAAGGGTTCTCCTATGGGGACAGCCACAGAGTGTTGGAACCAGAAAGGGTTCTCCTATGGGGACAGCCGCAAAGCCCTTTTGGAACCCTGTCTTCTACGAGGGCTCACCGTGCTGGAAACCTTTTAGCAGCCATTGATGTTTCTCCCCCACCAAAGCTCATCCATTAAGGATGTGAACTCAGGGTCGCCGAGAGCCACAGCACATTAAACTGTGTTTTGACTGCAATGCCTGCCCACCTTTTATCTGCAGGCCTTGAGGGCCGGCGCCACTTAAAAGGACCGCCGAGGATACGGGAGGGTACGGCGTGTACAGCAGGTCTTCTCAGCGCCACACATCGCTCTTAGCACAGAATACAGGGCTCTGAATCTCAGGGCATACAGGTTTGATTGCTACACCGGATACAATGTAAGAGCATTGGAGACTCTCCAACTATGGTCTGGGTCAATGAGAGCTGAACAGCTGGGTCACAGACTACAGAGGGCTGTTTGTGAGTCACACTGAACGTATTTAGAAAGATCTAACATAGAAAAATGGTTAGCAGAGGTGGGAGAATGTCCGTCACTCATGCCTGAGAATTGCATTTTGAGAAATGTCCTCTTAGCAATAGAAGGCACATGGTCTTGAACATGCCTGCCAGAGTCTTTGTATGGTGACATTCGCACCAGACCAAAACAGTCCTCTTCTTCTCTGCGGAACAAATGAAAAGAAACAGCCATGAAAATAAACTTCCATTTCCCAACTGAATGTTCCTAGCTGCTCCACGTAGCTCCTGTAAAACACACAAACACAAGCAAACAGATATGAGTGCCCAGACCAGGCCCTGTTACAGCGGACATTGATTAATAAAGGCTGCCTACGGACAAAGAGGGCCATGCAAATGACTGGTGGGAGAGGCCAGAGAGGCCGGAGAGGTGGTAGAAATCTGGAGCTTTCAGATAAAAATCCCCAGCACTCTGCATTCAACTAATTATCCTCAGAGCCTCGTCAGGCCTGAGACCCAGCAGATTCATCTGGAGATACGCCCCCAGAGAGTAGGTCCAGCAAACAAACATGCATATTTATATATACTTCTGCAGAGGTGTGTGAGAGAGAGACAGAGTGTGTGTGTGTGCCTGTGTGTGTGCATTTGTTTATGTGTGTGTCTGTGTGTGTGTTTGCAGTCGAGTGGGAAAACAGGAGGGGGGGGCAAAAAGGGGGGCTGCTAGCAGGCAGGATCCCCCCTAGGGGGAGCGTTGATTAATGAATCACATCTTTTTAACCCGAGGCGCTGCGCCTTCTTTTCACAGCAACGCACACAGCCAGCTCAGCCACATGTCAGCCAACCAGGCAGATAAGGCTGAGGCAACACGAGGGTGGGAGGACTTCTCATGGTCATGGCTGCAGAGCTCTGGGCTGCGAGCCAATGGGCTCAGACGAGAGCACACTAGGAAATAATGAGGCAATGCAAATGCAATGTTGTTTGATTTCAGCCAAAGGGTGTTTATTGCTCTCGTACATCAACAAAGCCCTTAGTTAATGGTGTTGTCCTTGTTGCTTGGAATGACCTGTTCATATGTGTGTGCTGCTGAACAGTTATAAACATGACGTCATCAATGGAATCTGATTGGGCTTCTTCAACCTCAGTGTTGTCAGTTATTTCAGGGGTTCTCTGCTGAACGATGAACACCACGCTAATGATTCTCTCCTCTCTTCTTCCCTCTCTTCTCTGCTGAACGATGAACACCACGCTAATGATTCTCTCCTCTCTTCTTCCCTCTCTTCTCTGCTGAACGATGAACACCACGCTAATGATTCTCTCCTCTCTTCTTCCCTCTCTTCTCTGCTGAACGATGAACACCACGCTAATGATCCTCTCCTCTCTTCTTCCCTCTCTTCTATGCTGAACGATGAACACCATGCTAATGATCCTCTCCTCTCTTCTTCCCTCTCTTCTATGGTGAACGATGAACACCATGCTAATGATTCTCTCCTCTCTTCTTCCCTCTCTTCTATGGTGAACGATGAACACCATGCTAATGATTCTCTCCTCTCTTCTCCTCTCTTCTTCCCTCTCTTCTATGGTGAACGATGAACACCACGCTAATGATTCTCTCCTCTCTTCTTCCCTCTCTTCTATGGTGAACGATGAACACCATGCTAATGATTCTCTCCTCTCTTCTTCCCTCTCTTCTATGGTGAACGATGAACACCACGCTAATGATTCTCTCCTCTCTTCTTCCCTCTCTTCTATGGTGAACGATGAACACCACGCTAATGATTCTCTCCTCTCTTCTTCCCTCTCTACTATGGTGAACGATGGGTGGTCCTTCTGTAGCTCAGTTGGTAGAGCATGGCGCTGGTAACGCCAGGGTAGTGGGTTTGATCCCTCTTCCACCCTTCTATGCTGAAAGATGCACACATGCTAAATGGCATATATTATTTTATATTTTATTATATTAACACCACACTAATGATTCTCTCCTCTCTTCTTCCCTCTCTTCTCTGGTGAACGATGGCCGCCCCTCCATGGTGCTCCTCTCTTCTTCCCTCTCTTCTCTGGTGAACGATGGCCGCCCCTCCATGGTGCTCCTCTCAAATGACTCCCCCTCTAACCAGGTATGTGATGGAACTGTTATTTTCAATGTCCTGTATTTATGTCAGCAGGTCACAGTGCCACAGACTTTCCATTGGACATGAAGGCAGGCACCAGACATCTGTATATTGCAATTGAAAGCCCACCAACGTGGCATGTATACCACCAGTGTCAGGTAAACACACTCAGTTCACATTCCTGTCGTTGACAATGGCAGTGACAGTCAGTGACGGTCCCAGAGTTGAGATACTACTCTCATGTCCTCTGTCTGTCCTGCTGGCCCAGGGCAGTGTTGATCACTATGCAGCTGGCAGACAGGCGTCAGCATCCTGGCATCCGCTCTCTGTTTAGAGCTTCTGCCACTGCCTCTCCCTCTCTCTGCCAGCCTGGTAGCTCTGCCACTACAGTCTGACAGCCATTTTGGGTTGTTGGGCAGGGAATGAGTGTTGTTGGCTAATTACACGTTCCTCGCTCTCTCTCTCTCTCTCTCTCTGTCTATTTATCACTTTCATTCCTTCCTCTTTCTCCTCATTTCCGTATCAGTCTGCCAGACTTCTCAGGCTGTCAGTTTATCTGCTTGTATCTCTCTCTCTCTTTTCTTTCTTTCTTTCTTTCTTTCTTTCTTTCTTTCTTTCTTTCTTTCTTTCTTTCTTTCTTTCTTTCTTTCTTTCTTTCTTTCTTTCTTTCTTTCTTTCTTTCTTTCTTTCTTTCTTTCTTTCTCTCTCTCTCTCTTTCTTTCTTTCTTTCTTTCTTTCTTTCTTTCTTTCTGTTCTCTCTCTTTCTTTCTTTCTTTCTTTCTTTCTTTCTTTCTTTCTTTCTTCTTTCTCTTCTTTCTCTTCTTTCTTTCTTTCTTTCTTTCTTTCTCTCTCTCTCTCTCTCTCTCTCTTTCTTTCTTTCTTTCTTTCTTTCTTTCTTTCTTTCTTTCTTTCTTTCTTTCTTTCTCTCTCTCTCTCTCTCTCGGTCTCTATCTTTCTCGCTATCTCCCTCCACCCCCTTATGTTTCTCTCTGTGCGATGTGAGGGTTACGGTCCAGATGGGGATGACCACAGTGTGACTAATGAATTGTCTCCCATCCCCACCGTGTTATAACCTCACCTCCCAGCTCTCCCAGCTTCCAGTCACCTGCCTCACAACACACAGTACCACCAGAGGTGAACCAGCCTGTCTGACAGCCACTGGGTTAACAGTGTTTTAACTGTCATTAAAAGAGCCTTGTCGCCATCCCATATGTGACAAATGAAAGAGCAGGGCCAACAATGTGTCTAGTTGACTGTGTGTGTGTGTGTGTGTGTGTGTGTGTGTGTGTGTGTGTGTGTGTGTGTGTGTGTGTGTGTGTGTGTGTGTGTGTGTGTGTGTGTGTGTGTGTGTGTGTGTGTGTGTGTGTGTGTGTGTGTGTGTGTGTGTGTGTGTGTGTGTGTGTGTGTGTGTGTGTGACTGTGTGTGTGTGTGACTCTGTGTGTGTGTGTGACTGAGCCTGTCTGAGTGTGTAGGCCTATGGAGATATGAAGGGACACAGTACATCACTGTGTCCCACTGTTGTGGCAGTGTGTATTGGTCTGAAGTGAGGCTGGTCCTCGATGATAGTGCCCTGTCATCCTAAACCAGACCACTGTAGGGCTAGTGACTGATACCTCAGGGCATTGGCAGGACTGTTTACTATCAAACACTGGCTCCCTAGGGGCCTCTGTGGGAAGAGTTGGCCTCTTTGTCACATCTCTGGAGTGTTGGCTGGCTCGAGGGGACACATTATGCATAATGTTACATTTGCATGTTTATGTGTTTGCGTTGGTGTGTTTGCGTTGGTGTGTGTGCGTCCGTGTGTGTGTGTGCGTCCGTGTGTCCGTGTGTGTGTGCGTCCGTGTGTGTGTGTGGCATGCCAGAAACCCTCCACATAAACACTAATCACCTCTGCTACACATCTATGCCCCTCCCCACCATCCTAACCAATATAACACACAGTACTACAGTGCACACACACACACACACACACACACACACACACACACACACACACGCACGCACGCGCACGCACACACACTGAAACACACACGTCTCCTTGCATTGAGGTATCGCCATGGTGTCGCCCCTGGTTACGCGGCGTGGGCGACCAAGGGAGAGGGCTCGGTAAGTCAATAAGTGTTGTCTCTTTATCTCTTTCCCATAGCCTGTATGTCTGTCTATTCCAGTCCATTTGGATCAGCCTAATGTCCCTGGTTATAACTGCATGTATCCACCATACACACGATAACCACCTAACAGGTAGTGAGGCCAATTAGCTGCAATTTAGATCCAATGAACAGAGCAGCTTTGGCTGCTCAGAGAATATAATAGAGGCAGGTGTCTCTTGATGGTCCTTGCCCTATCTGGCAGTAGTAGATACGTGGGTATGACAGTAGGCTAGTGGAGGATGTTGAGATAATCTTTGTCCTATCCGGCAGTAGTAGATACGTGGGTATGACAGTAGGCTAGTGGAGGATGTTGAGATAATCTTTGTCCTATCCGGCAGTAGTAGATACGTGGGTATGACAGTAGGCTAGTGGAGGATGTTGAGATAATCTTTGTCCTATCCGGCAGTAATAGATACGTGGGTATGACAGTAGGCTAGTGGAGGATGTTGAGATAATCTTTGTCCTATGACAGTAGGCTAGTGGAGGATGTTGAGATAATCTTTGTCCTATCCGAACTAGGCTAGTGGAGGATGTTGAGATAATCTTTGTTGAACTACACGTCAACATTTCCACTGCAAAGTTACAGTGAAGTGCCTTAAAGCATGCATCGCATTCTGTTGGTGATGTTCTTGCAGACTTCCTGATTCTTAACATTGGTGATGTTTTCTCAGACCTCCTTGTTCTTAACATTGGTGATGTTTTCTCAGACCTCCTTGTTCTTAACATTGGTGATGTTTTCTCAGAATGCCTGATTCCTAGCATTGGTGATGTTTTCTCAGAATGCCTGATTCCTAGCATTGGTGATGTTTTCTCAGAATGCCTGATTCCTAGCATTGGTGATGTTTTCTCAGAATGCCTGATTCCTAGCATTGGTGATGTTTTCTCAGAATGCCTGATTCCTAGCATTGGTGATGTTATCTCAGACCTCCTTGTTCCTAGCATTGGTGATGTTTTCTCAGAATGCCTGATTCCTAGCATTGGTGATGTTATCTCAGACCTCCTTGTTCCTAGCATTGGTGATGTTATCTCAGAATGCCTGATTCCTAGCATTGGTGATGTTCTCTCAGAATGCCTGATTCCTAGCATTGGTGATGTTATCTCAGACCTCCTTGTTCTTAGCATTGGTGAGCTTCATCTGCAGACTCCTAGACTGAAGCTTTAGTAGCTCCCCTTTGGTTTTGTCAGAGGAACTGGGTTTAGAGATATACAGAATATTGACAGGAGCTGAATCTATACTGTAGTATAGCCGGGGACAACATCAGCTTGGATTAAAGCCATAGACAGTGATGCTACTCACCGATTCTATCATTATACAGAAGTAATTTCCCGTAAATGCCAGGGAAAGCACCGTGACCTTGATATCACAATAGCTTGTTTTGATGCCTACAGAGTTTACTCAGTTTGCTTCCCCCGCTGGTCTGTGAAGAGGAGACGTACACCAGGTTCACGAAATAAGAGGTGGAGGAACAACGATTCTGATAGCGATATGCCGTTTCTTTCAGGGAATTATTCTGGTAACGCTGTCTGCTCTCGTTATCGCTGGTATCTTAAGAGGCCCTTTGACCTTTCAGTATCTGGCTTCCTCCATTGCATTAAGCGCTTAAGGAGAATATTACTGATATTCGTGGTCCCTCACCCTTCTAAGAGGGGGTTGTCGTCGGGAAACGTTGAATAGATGGAAAGCACTTAATCTGTCAGGATTTGTCAGGAGACTGCCGGAGTCGAGGTGATGTGGGAGGGGGCTCTTTCTCCCTCTCCTTTCCTCTCCTTTCCTCTCCTCTCCCTCTCCCTCTCCCTGTCCTCTCTATGCCCTGTCACCTCAGCCTCCCAAGGCCTTCCACCTCCTCTTCCACCTCCTCTTCCCCTCCTCACAACTCCTGCAGAACGGTGCACTGCCTTCTCTGGTTGGATACCTCTTCCACTTGATAACCTCTTCATCACCCTGCTGAGCATATCCCCTCCAACCCCCACATGGAGTCACACCTCTCTCCTCCAAACTGAGCCTCCTCAGCCAGCCTACTTCCTGCCTCTCAGCACCCCCCGCCCCCCTCTCTCTCTCTCTCTCTCTCTCACTCCACGCTATGTCAGAGACTGCCCGGGGCTGTAATTCATGCTAATTTAGGCAAATGATATGCGCAAAAGAAGAAGTGCCACGTGTCCCAGCGAGCCCCTGGTGCGATGACTCGTTACCTGCAAGAGCCGTCAGCCAGCCAGGCAGGCAGCTGGAAGAGGTGAGAGGAAACAAGGGAGAGAGTGAGAGAGAGTGAGAGAGAGAGGGAGAGGGAGGGAGAGGAGGGAAGGAAACGGCAGGAGTTCTCTTTAAGGAGGAGTTAAAGTGACAACCCATAGACAGAATATCTCTTTATATCTACTTAGATCTACTGGCCATTTCATCA
This sequence comes from Oncorhynchus gorbuscha, assembly GCF_021184085.1. Taxonomy (NCBI): domain Eukaryota; kingdom Metazoa; phylum Chordata; class Actinopteri; order Salmoniformes; family Salmonidae; genus Oncorhynchus; species Oncorhynchus gorbuscha. Next base: position 83,747 of record NW_025745839.1, read on the forward strand.
CATGACTGTAAGTCGCTTTGGATAAAAGCGTCTGCTAAATGGCATATTATTATTATTATTATTATCTAGTAACTGGAAGGTAACTGAAAGGCTTGAAGCTAAAATGCAACGTAAAACATAACCTCACCATAACGTCAGCAGGAAAAACACTGCAGGACTGACTACTGCTAGTTGAAGTATGTAGGGGATGAGGAACTGAGTTCTCTTGGGTTGACTGTTTGACATGGGTCCCAGAGGACTGCAGAACCAGACATTAAAGCTGTCAAAACCAGTTTTTAGCAAAACCAATGTTGATATCACTGCATTGTTGGGTTTGTTGCTAAATTGCTAAATTGTAGTTGATTTCAATGTCCATTATCCTCTGTATGCCTAACCTTGATTTGACATGATATTATAAATAGTAAGGGCCATCTCACATTGTTTGTGCCCAGATATTTCCATAACAGAGCTTCTTCCATCTGCTTCATTAAAATTCATTGAGAGAGTTTGTCTCAGAGAGTGTCTGCTGACTCACTGACTGTAAGAGCTGTCGCAGTGGTGAGTGACAGGGATGATAGACAGCGGGGTCACATGCAGGCACACACACACACACACACACACACACACACACACACACACACACACACACACACACACACACACACACACACACACACACACACACACACACACACACACACACACACACACACACACACACACACACACACACACACACACACACACACACACACACACACACACACACACACACACACACACTCCATCAGCTAGCCCTGCCTGCCTCTAGAAACTATAGAAATGGCGCGTCTTGATGACATCACAGCACAAACTTGAATAACATGTTATCAGTCTGATGTCTTAGGAGACAAGCCAAAACTCTTATACTGTGTGGAATGTATTGCGTATATACTGTGGATCCTTTTATCTAGTGTGTTACATTTCCTGTGTCTCCTTCTGACTGTAAAGATGAAAGGACATCCTAATGGTTATTGAGGGACGGCAGCCAATCATGTCTAGCTGAGATAGAACTATCATAGGAAATAGCCTATTGAGTAACTCATGCCGGTTTGAGTCCATTAAGGTTTCAGTCTTTCTCAGTGGAAAGACAGACAGACTTTGCAGTGTAGAAGCCTAGAAAACATTGTTTCCACGGACAAATGCAAAAAATCCAGAGAAAAAAGCTTTCTCAACATACCAACACACTGTGACTACCCGGCTGTGTGACGACCCGGCTGTGTGACGACCCGGCTGTGTGACGACCCGGTTGTGTGACGACCCGGCTGTGTGACTACCTGGCTGTGTGACGACCTGGCTGTGTGACTACCTGGCTGTGTGACGACCCGGCTGTGTGACGACCCGGCTGTGTGACGACCTGGCTGTGTGACGACCCGGCTGTGTGACGACCCGGCTGTGTGACTACCCGGCTGTGTGACGACCCGGCTGTGTGACTACCTGGCTGTGTGACGACCTGGCTGTGTGACTACCTGGCTGTGTGACGACCCGGCTGTGTGAAGACCCGGCTGTGTGACGACCTGGCTGTGTGACGACCCGGCTGTGTGACGACCCGGCTGTGTGACGACCCGGCTGTGTGACGACCCGGTCCTCTGACACATTATCACAAGGATCAGATGGTGTTTCCCCTCCAACACGTTATAATGCTGCCGTAGCATCACCTGTCTCCCCTCCAACACGTTATAATGCTGCTGTAGCATCACCTGTCTCCCCTCCAACACGTTATAATGCTGCCGTAGCATCACCTGTCTCTCCTCCAACACGTTATAATGCTGCCCTCTCCTCCAACACGTTATAATGCTGCCGTAGCATCACCTGTCTCCCCTCCAACACGTTATAATGCTGCCCTCTCCTCCAACACCTTATAATGCTGCCGTAGCATCACCTGTCTCTCCTCCAACACGTTATAATGCTGCCGTAGCATCACCTGTCTCTCCTCCAACACGTTATAATGCTGCCGTAGCATCACCTGTCTCCCCTCCAACACGTTATAATGCTGCCGTAGCATCACCTGTCTCTCCTCCAACACGTTATAATGCTGCCCTCTCCTCCAACACGTTATAATGCTGCTGTAGCATCACCTGTCTCCCCTCCAACATGTTATAATGCTGCCCTCTCCTCCAACACGTTATAATGCTGCTGTAGCATCACCTGTCTCTCCTCCAACACGTTATAATGCTGCTGTAGCATCACCTGTCTCTCCTCCAACACGTTATAATGCTGCCGTAGCATCACCTGTCTCCCCTCCAACACGTTATAATGCTGCTGTAGCATCACCTGTCTCTCCTCCAACACGTTATAATGCTGCCCTCTCCTCCAACACGTTATAATGCTGCCGTAGCATCACCTGTCTCCCCTCCAACACGTTATAATGCTGCTGTAGCATCACCTGTCTCCCCTCCAACACGTTATAATGCTGCTGTAGCATCACCTGTCTCCCCTCCAACACGTTATAGTGCTGCCCTCTCCTCCAACACGTTATAATGCTGCTGTAGCATCACCTGTCTCCCCTCCAACACGTTATAATGCTGCCCTCTCCTCCAACACGTTATAATGCTGCTGTAGCATCACCTGTCTCTCCTCCAACAGGTTATAATGCTGCCGTAGCATCACCTGTCTCCCCTCCAACACGTTATAATGCATCACCTGTCTCCCCTCCAACACGTTATAATGCTGCAGTAGCATCACCTGTCTCCCCTCCAACACGTTATAATGCTGCCGTAGCATCACCTGTCTCTCCTCCAACACGTTATAATGCTGCCGTAGCATCACCTCTCTCTCTCTCTCTCTCTCTCTCTGTCTCACTCCTCTCTCTCTCTCTCTCTCTCTCTCTCTCTCTCTCTCTCTCTCTCTCTCTCTCTCTCTCTCTCTCTCTCTCTCTCTCTCTCTCTCTCTCTCTCTCTCTCTCTCTCTCTCTCTCTCTCTCTCTCTCTCTCTCTCTCTCTCTCTCTCTCTCTCTCTCTCTCTCTCTTCTCTCTCTCTCTCTTTCACTCTCACTTTCTCTCTCTTGCTTTCTCTCTCTCCATCTTTCCTTCTATTCCTCTCCCCTCTCTTTCTCTCCCTCTTATCTAGCTATCTCTCTCTTCCTCTCCCCTCTCCCTCTCTCTCTATTTCTCTCCCAATCTCCCCCTCTCCCCCACGCTCTCTCTCTCTCCCCCTCCCCCCCTCTCTCTCTACCCCTCTCTCTCGCTTTCTCTCTCTATTCTTCTCTTTCCATCACTCCATCTCTCTCGTGTTCTCTGTTTTGTGGTGTTTCTGTAGTTAGGTGCCCCTACGGATGTGTAGGTGTCCTCCCTGTTTTCCTGTCATTTAGTGGCTGATGAAAATTACATCTCCCGTTGCTTACAAGGCTTTTCCATCATAAGAGTCAATCTTTTCCTACACATTTAATTATGCATGACCCTCATTCCTTAAGCTGGATCACTAAAAGTAACAAACTATATAATCAACTTACTGCATTATGCAGCATGAAATGCCAGCGTTGCCTAGCATGCAAAACTGCAGTTAAACACGGTTTCCATGGTAATGCGGCACAGTCCAAAAATGCACACCGTTTTTCTCCTTTGCAAGAGTGTGAAGCGGCATTCTAATGGGAAGGAGGGTACAGTACAGAATGTATGTCAGTGTGTGTGTAGATACGTGTGTGGCATGTTTGTGAGCCTGTGTGTGTGTGTGCGCCTGTGCCTGTGGCAATGTGTGTTTCACATATTCAGAAGCCAGTTTTGATAAAAACCACTTATTCAGTGAGAGAATGCTTTGAAGAAGCTGGCGTATAGTGTGAGTGTTCCAGTATATACAGTGTGTGTGTTCCAGTATATACAGTGTGTATATATAATGCAGTGTGTGTGTTCTAGTATATACAGTGTGTCTATATAATGCAGTGTGTGTTCCAGTATATACAGTGTGTGTGTTCCAGTATATACAGTGTGTCTATATAATGCAGTGTGTGTTCCAGTATATACAGTGTGTCTACATAATGCAGTGTGTGCTCTAGCATATACAGTGTGTCTATATAATGCAGTGTGTGTGTTCCAGTATTTACAGTGTGTCTATATAATGCAGTGTGTGTGTTCCAGTATTTACAGTGTGTCTATATAATGCAGTGTGTGTGTTCCAGTATTTACAGTGTGTCTATATAATGCAGTGTGTGTGTTCCACTATATACAGTGTGTCTATATAATGCAGTGTGTGTGTTCCAGTATTTACAGTGTGTCTATATAATGCAGTGTGTGTGTTCTAGTATATACAGTGTGTCTATATAATGCAGTGTGTGTGTTCCACTATATACAGTGTGTGTGTTCCAGTATTTACAGTGTGTGTGTTCCAGTATTTACAGTGTGTCTACATAATGCAGTGTGTGTTCTAGCATATACAGTGTGTCTATATAATGCAGTGTGTGTGTGTTCCACTATATACAGTGTGTCTATATAATGCAGTGTGTGTGCTCCACTATATACAGTGTGTGTGTTCCAGTATATACAGTGTGTCTACATAATGCAGTGTGTGTTCTAGCATATACAGTGTGTCTATATAATGCAGTGTGTGTGTTCCACTATATACAGTGTGTCTATATAATGCAGTATGTGTGTTCCAGTATTTACAGTGTGTCTATATAATGCAGTGTGTGTGTTCCAGTATTTACAGTGTGTCTATATAATGCAGTGTGTGTATTCCAGTATTTACAGTGTGTCTATATAATGCAGTGTGTGTGTTCCACTATATACAGTGTGTCTATATAATGCAGTGTGTGTGTTCCAGTATTTACAGTGTGTCTATATAATGCAGTGTGTGTTCCAGTATTTACAGTGTGTCTATATAATGCAGTGTGTGTGTTCCAGTATTTACAGTGTGTCTATATAATGCAGTGTGTGTGTTCCAGTATTTACAGTGTGTCTATATAATGCAGTGTGTGTGTTCTAGTATTTACAGTGTGTCTATATAATGCAGTGTGTGTGTTCCAGTATTTACAGTGTGTCTATATAATGCAGTGTGTGTGTTCCAGTATTTACAGTGTGTCTATATAATGCAGTGTGTGTGTTCCAGTATTTACAGTGTGTCTATATAATGCAGTGTGTGTGTTCCAATATTTACAGTGTGTCTATATAATGCAGTGTGTGTGTTCCAGTATTTACAGTGTGTCTATATAATGCAGGGTCTGGCTCAGGCTGCTGTGTGTGTAAAAGCATGAATCGACTCCTGTTGTTCAGTAGTTTCATAATTGCTGTGAACGGTGGTTGACCCTGGATATTGCTTTATCACAGCACCTGGGCATGCCTTCTCTCGCTCTCGTGCACGCTCTCTCTTGCTTTCTTTCTCTCGCTCTCTCTCTCTTCACAACAATATCCCCTTTTCACACTTCCCAAACGGCTTATGGATAATTTTGGATTAAATATTTTGCAAATGCCCCCCCCCCCCCGCTAGTTTGACCTGGTCAACTAGCCAAAGGTTAACATGCTGAGTTAATGCTCTGAAACACATCAAGAGCTAGTTTTAAAGCTTGCTAGAGAATGTATACTCTTACTGTTTGAGCCTGCAGCACAGCCCCCTAAGCAGGGTTGGTTCTGGTTGGTCCCTGGATGGGAGGCCAATTGCTGTTGGAGGGCCTGTAGGATGCACGTTTCCCTCTGGTCTAAGGCAGGCTTTCCCAAAGTCGTTCCTGAGACCCCCCTGTGTGCACGTTTTGGTTGTTGCCCTGGCACTACACAGCTATTTCAAATAATCAACTAATCGTCAGGCTTTGATCATTTTAATCAGATGTGTAGTGCTTGGGCACAAACTTAAACGTGCACACAGGGGGGTCCCAGGACCGACTTTGGGAAAGCCTGGTCTAAGGAGATCCCAGAGCAGTGAAGAGGACATTGCCCTGTGTAGGGGGCCGTCTTTCGGATGGGACGTTAAAACTGTTAGTCCTGACACTATGTGGTTGTTAAAAATACCATGACACTTATCGTAAGGGTGTTAACCCTAGTGTCATATTAATTATTATTATTGTAGAGAGCTAAACTATACCTTGGCTGCATCTGAAACGACACCCCATTCCCTGTGCACTACTTTTGTTTAGAGTTGTATGAGGCTCTGGCGATGAGAAGTGCACTTCATAGAGAATAGGGGGCCATTTAGGATGCACTAAATAGGGAATAGGGGGCCATTTAGGATGCAATAAATAGGGAATGGGGGCCATTTAGGATGCACTAAATAGGGAATAGGGGGCCATTTAGGATGCACTAAATAGGGAATAGGGGGCCATTTAGGATGCACTAAATAGGGAATAGGGGGCAATTTAGGATGCACTAAATAGGGAATAGGGGGCAATTTAGGATGCACTAAATAGGGAATAGGGGGCCATTTAGGATGCACTAAATAGGGAATAGGGGGCCATTTAGGATGCACTAAATAGGGAATAGGGGGCCATTTAGGATGCACTAAATAGGGAATAGGGGGCCATTTAGGATGCACTAAATAGGGAATAGGGGGCCATTTAGGATGCACTAAATAGGGAATAGGGGGCCATTTAGGATGCACTAAATAGGGAATAGGGGGCCATTTAGGATGCAAGCCTATATCTGCATTAGTATGAGACATGTGACATCAGCCTAT
>NW_025745839.1:92858-97858 GCF_021184085.1 Oncorhynchus gorbuscha
ATGGTAGTTATGTGTCTCTGTGTGTATGTTTGTGTGTGCGTGCCGTGGAGGCTGCTGAGGGGAGGACAGCTCATAATAATGGCTGGAACTGAGCAAATGGAATGGCATCAAACACATGGAAACCATGTGTTTGATGTATCTGATACCGTTCCACTAATTACCACGAGCCCGTCCTCCCCAATTAAGGTGCTACCAACCTCCTGTGGTGCGTGCATGTGTACGTGTACATGAGAAGATGGAGAGACACAACAACCTGATGTCTGTGTGACACGAAGACAGTCCTGAGACCCAGCACCCCCAGAACTACACAGCGGATTCAAATAATCAAGTAATCATCAAGCTTTAATTATTTGAATGAGCTGTGTAGTGCTGGGGGGACTAAGCCAAGGACAGAGTTTGGGGAAAACTGATCTAATGGCATCTCATCTAGGGTTGCAGAGGGAGGGTATATTACTGGAAACTTACCAGTAAACTACTCACATTTTCCTATCTTTCAGATATTTTATGTAAATTATCACAAGACATCTAGTGGCCCTTTTGGGTACTTCAGATGCCTGGGACCATCTCTGGCTCTCTATGTGTCCTTAATAGTGTACATGTCAAATATATGAAATAAGATTTTGAAAATAAAACAAATTATGACAAAGCTATAAAACATGATCCTAAATATAAACCATCAACTTAGTGAAAACCATTGGTGTTTAATATGAGGATTTAGCATGAAATATCTTTATTACATGTTTTTACTAACGTGTATTTATTTGACTGTGTCAATATGTATTCATTGTCAATGTTTTGGCGTCAAAGCGGAGTCAGATGTGTAAACAGTGAAGAGTCGCAGAGGTAATAAAGAAAATGCCTTTGTTTTTTTTCATTTGAATATTTTCTCTTGAACCGTATGGTTTGTAAGTCGCTCTGGATAAGAGCGTCTGCTAAATGACTTAAATGTAAATGTAAATGTCTGTCTACTAGGAACTCTTGAACCGTTTGGTCTGTCTACTAGGAACTCTTGAACCGTTTGGTCTGTCTACTAGGAACTCTTGAACCGTTTGGTCTGTCTACTAGGAACTCTTGAACCGTTTGGTCTGTCTACTAGGAACTCTTGAACCGTATGGTCTGTCTACTAGGAACTCTTGAACCGTTTGGTCTGTCTACTAGAAACTCTTGAACCGTATGGTCTGTCTACTAGGAACTCTTGAACCGTATGGTCTGTCTACTAGGAACTCTTGAACCGTATGGTCTGTCTACTAGGAACTCTTGAACCGTGTGGTCTGTCTACTAGGAACTCTTGAACCGTGTGGTCTGTCTACTAGGAACTCTTGAACCGTATGGTCTGTCTACTAGGAACTCTTGAACCGTATGGTCTGTCTACTAGGAACTCTTGAACCGTATGGTCTGTCTACTAGGTACTCTTGAACCGTATGGTCTGTCTACTAGGAACTCTTGAACCGTTTGGTCTGTCTACTAGGAACTCTTGAACCGTATGGTCTGTCTACTAGGAACTCTTGAACCGTATGGTCTGTCTACTAGGAACTCTTGAACCGTATGGTCTGTCTACTAGGAACTCTTGAACCGTATGGTCTGTCTACTAGGAACTCTTGAACCGTATGGTCTGTCTACTAGGAACTCTTGAACCGTGTGGTTTGTAAGTCGCTCTGGATAAGAGCGTCTGCTAAATGACTTAAATGTAAATGTAAATGTCTGTCTACTAGGAACTCTTGAACCGTTTGGTCTGTCTACTAGGAACTCTTGAACCGTTTGGTCTGTCTACTAGGAACTCTTGAACCGTATGGTCTGTCTACTAGGTACTCTTGAACCGTACTGGTCTGTCTACTAGGAACTCTTGAACCGTTTGGTCTGTCTACTAGGAACTCTTGAACCGTATGGTCTGTCTACTAGGAACTCTTGAACCGTATGGTCTGTCTACTAGGAACTCTTGAACCGTATGGTCTGTCTACTAGGAACTCTTGAACCGTATGGTCTGTCTACTAGGAACTCTTGAACCGTATGGTCTGTCTACTAGGAACTCTTGAACCGTATGGTCTGTCTACTAGGAACTCTTGAACCGTGTGGTCTGTCTTGTCTTGAACCGTGTGGTTTGTAAGTCGCTCTGGATAAGAGCGTCTGCTAAATGACTTAAATGTAAATGTAAATGTCTGTCTACTAGGAACTCTTGAACCGTGTGGTCTGTCTACTAGGAACTCTTGAACCGTTTGGTCTGTCTACTAGGTACTCTTGAACCGTATGGTCTGTCTACTAGGAACTCTTGAACCGTTTGGTCTGTCTACTAGGAACTCTTGAACTGTATGGTCTGTCTACTAGGAACTCTTGAACCGTATGGTCTGTCTACTAGGAACTCTTGAACCGTATGGTCTGTCTACTAGGAACTCTTGAACCGTATGGTCTGTCTACTAGGAACTCTTGAACCGTATGGTCTGTCTACTAGGAACTCTTGAACCGTATGGTCTGTCTACTAGGAACTCTTGAACCGTGTGGTCTGTCTACTAGGAACTCTTGAACCGTGTGGTTTGTAAGTCGCTCTGGATAAGAGCGTCTGCTAAATGACTTAAATGTAAATGTAAATGTCTGTCTACTAGGAACTCTTGAACCGTGTGGTCTGTCTACTAGGAACTCTTGAACCGTTTGGTCTGTCTACTAGGAACTCTTGAACCGTATGGTCTGTCTACTAGGAACTCTTGAACCGTATGGTCTGTCTACTAGGAACTCTTGAACCGTATGGTCTGTCTACTAGGAACTCTTGAACCGTATGGTCTGTCTACTAGGAACTCTTGAACCGTATGGTCTGTCTACTAGGAACTCTTGAACCGTGTGGTTTGTAAGTCGCTCTGGATAAGAGCGTCTGCTAAATGACTTAAATGTAAATGTAAATGTCTGTCTACTAGGAACTCTTGAACCGTTTGGTCTGTCTACTAGGAACTCTTGAACCGTTTGGTCTGTCTACTAGGAACTCTTGAACCGTATGGTCTGTCTACTAGGTACTCTTGAACCGTATGGTCTGTCTACTAGGAACTCTTGAACCGTTTGGTCTGTCTACTAGGAACTCTTGAACCGTATGGTCTGTCTACTAGGAACTCTTGAACCGTATGGTCTGTCTACTAGGAACTCTTGAACCGTATGGTCTGTCTACTAGGAACTCTTGAACCGTATGGTCTGTCTACTAGGAACTCTTGAACCGTGTCTACTAGGAACTCTTGAACTCTTGAACCGTGTGGTCTGTCTACTAGGAACTCTTGAACCGTGTGGTCTGTCTACTAGGAACTCTTGAACCGTATGGTCTGTCTACTAGGAACTCTTGAACCGTATGGTCTGTCTACTAGGAACTCTTGGACAATATCAACACAGATATAATAAAATAATATAATGTATGAATAATTAAATAAAAAAGTTATTCAAGTATAAATTACCAAAGTTACGATAGATTGCCATAGATTTACTTTTAATTACCAAAATTACTGAAGATTCCGGTAACTTTGTCAAATTACCGGTAGATTTTCAACTCCACTCTCAACTGAAGAAGGCAGCAAAGAAGCATTGTTAGCCATGATATTCCTAAAGGGACCAAGTCCAGTTGGTTCGAGTCCATTTCACTTCTAAATGCTGTCTTGGTGCTGTCTAAATGCTGTCTTGGTGCTGTCTAAATGCTGTCTAAATGCTGTCTAAATGCTGTCTAAATGCTGTCTTGGTGCTGTCTAAATGCTGTCTAAATGCTGTCTTGGTATGACAAAAGTACATATTTGTATTGCATATAATACCGATAGTGTCTAGTCCCTGTGGAATCTAGTCCACTACGTTCTAGTTCTAAATAGAATATGCTGAATGTCCTGAATATGCTGATTGTCCTTAATGTGTTGAAAGTCCTTAATGTAAATGCTAACAATACATGTAGGTTGACTGGTACAAAGTGACCTAATAATGTTAGCACACACCAATCAGTAGATATCTGTCCTAGAGACTCTGTCCTACAGGCTCTGTCCTAGAGACTCTGTCCTACAGGCTCTGTCCTACAGGCTCTGTCCTAGAGACTCTGTCCTACAGGCTCTGTCCTAGAGACTCTGTCCTACAGGCTCTGTCCTAGAGACTCTGTCCTACAGGCTCTGTCCTAGAGACTCTGTCCTAGAAGCTCTGTCCTAGAGACTCTGTCCTAGAGGCTCTGTCCTAGAGGCTCTGTCCAAGAGACTCTGTCCTACAGGCTCTGTCCTAGAGACTCTGTCCTACAGGCTCTGTCCTAGAGACTCTGTCCTAGAAGCTCTGTCCTAGAGACTCTGTCCTAGAGGCTCTGTCCTAGAGGCTCTGTCCAAGAGGTTCTGTCTTAGAGGCTCTGTCCTACAGGTTCTGTCCTACAGGCTCTGTCCTAGAGACTCTGTCCTAGAGGCTCTGTCCTACAGGCTCTGTCCTAGAGACTCTGTCCTAGAGGCTCTGTCCTACAGGCTCTGTCCTACAGGCTCTGTCCTAGAGACTCTGTCCTAGAGGCTCTGTCCTACAGGCTCTGTCCTAGAGACTCTGTCCTAGAGACTCTGTCCTACAGGCTCTGTCCTTGAGGCTCTGTCCTACAGTCTCTGTCCTAGAGACTCTGTCCTAGAAGCTCTGTCCTAGAGACTCTGTCTTAGAGGCTCTGTCTTAGAGGCTCTGTCTTAGAGGCTCTGTCCTACAGGCTCTGTCCTAGAGGCTCTGTCCTACAGGCTCTGTCCTAGAGACTCTGTCCTAGAGACTCTGTCCTACAGGCTCTGTCCTACAGGCTCTGTCCTAGAGACTCTGTCCTTGAGACTCTGTCCTACAGGCTCTGTCCTAGAGTCTCTGTCCTAGAAACTCTGTCCTAGAGGCTCTGTCCTAGAGGCTATAGTCCTAGAGGCTCTGTCCAAGAGGCTCTGTCTTAGAGGCTCTGTCTTAGAGGCTCTGTCCTACATGCTCTGTCCTAGAGGCTCTGTCCTACAGGCTCTGTCCTAGAGACTCTGTCCTAGAGACTCTGTCCTACAGGCTCT
>NW_025745839.1:107858-115358 GCF_021184085.1 Oncorhynchus gorbuscha
CACCATACATTCTCCGCTATGCAATCTGGTTTCAGAGCTGGTCATGGGTGCACCTCAGCCACGCTCAAGGTCCTAAACGATATCTTAACCGCCATCGATAAGAAACAATACTGTGCAGCCGTATTCATTGACCTGGCCAAGGCTTTCAACCGTCACCACATCCTCATCGGCAGACTCGATAGCCTTGGTTTCTCAAATGATTGCCTCACCTGCTTCACCAACTACTTCTCTGATAGAGTTCAGTGTGTCAAATCGGAGGGCCTGTTGTCTGGGCCTCTGGCAGTCTCTATGGGGGTGCCACAGGGTTCAATTCTTGGACCGATTCTCTTCTCTGTATACATCAATGATGTCGCTATTGCTGCTGGTGAGTCTCTGATCCACCTCTACACAGACGACACCATTCTGTAGACTTCTGGCCCTTCTTTGGACACTGTGTTAACAACCCTCCAGACGAGCTTCAATGCCATACAACTCTCCTTCCGTGGCCTCCAATTGCTCTTAAATACAAGTAAAACTAAATGTATGCTCTTCAACCGATCGCTGCCTGCACCTGCCCACCCGTCCAACATCACTACTCTGGACGGCTCTGACTTAGAATACCAAACCCACTGGCTCAAACCCACTGGCCCACAAACCCACTTATCTCAGCTCGCTGGTCACCATAGCAGCACCCACCTGTAGCACGCACTCCAGCAGGTATATCTCTCTGGTAACCCCCAAAACCAATTCTTCCTTTGGCCACCTCTCCTTCCAGTTCTCTGCTGCCAATGACTGGAACGAACTACGAAAATCTCTGAAACTGGAAACACTTATCTCGCTCACTAGCTTTAAGCACCAGCTGTCAGATCAGCTCACAGATTACTGCACCTGTACATAGCCCATCTATAATTTAGCCCAAACAACTACCTCTCCCCGTACTGTATTTATTCATTTATTTTGCTCCTTTGCACCCCATTATTTCTATCTCGACCTTGCACATTCTTCCACTGCAAATCTACCATTCCAATGTTTTACTTGCTATATTGTATTTACTTCGCCACCATGGCCTTTTTAGCCTTTACCTCCCTTATCTCACCTCACTTGCTCACATTGTACATAGACTTATTTTTATAGTGTATTATTGACTGTATGTTTGTTTATTCCATGTGTAACTCTGTGTTGTTGTATGTGTCGAACTGCTTTGCTTTATCTTGGCCAGGTCGCAATTGTAAATGAGAACTTGTTCTCAACTTGCCTACCTGGTTAAATAAAGGTGTTTTGATGCCTTCACTGTTATTCAACAATGTAGTAAAAATAAAGAGAAACCCTGGAATGAGTAGATGTGTCCAAACTTTTGACTGGTACAGTACGTCTTCCATCCTAACTCTCACCTCAAAAATCTCCCAAAATCTCTGTCCACCATTATCTCTCTCTCACTCTCTCCTCAGCCTCTGCCCTTTTCCTCCCTAAATAAATGTCCTCCTGCATGCACCACGTGCAGATTGGGAAATGTGGTAAACGCCAGCATTCATCACTGTCTCCCTGAGTTATTGTCCTCTCCTACTCTCTCTCTCTCCTCTCCTTCTCTCTCTCTCCTCTGTCTCTCTTTCCCTCATTCTTTTTTGGAGAGTATTCGTAGTTCGGTCTGTCGGTTTTCAAAACCCCCAGCTGTGTGTATGTGTACCTGTGCGTGTGTGTGTATGTGTACCTGTGCGTGTGTGTGTATGTGTACCTGTGCGTGTGTGTGTATGTGTACCTGTGCGTGTGTGTGTATGTGTACCTGTGTGTGTGTGTGTGTGTGTGTGTGTGTGTGTGTGTGTGTGTGTGTGTGTGTGTGTGTGTGTGTGTGTGTGTGTGTGTGTGTGTGTGTGTGTGTGTGTGTGTGTGTGTGTGTGTGTGTGTGTGTGTGTGTGTGTGTGTGTGTGTGTGTGTGTGTGTGTGTGTGTGTGTGTGTGTGTGTGTGTGTGTGTGTGTGTGTGTGTGTGTGTGTGTACCTGTGCTTGTGTGTGTGTGTGTACCTGTGCTTGTGTGTGTGTGTGTATGTGTACCTGTGTGTGTGTGTGTGTGTGTGTGTGTATGTGTACCTGTGCGTGTGTGTGTATGTGTACCTGTGCGTGTGTGTGTTTGTGTGTGTGTGTGTATGTGTACCTGTGTGTGTGTGTGTGTGTGGAGAGGAGGTTCTGCTGCCGGGATCCTGAGGGACTACTACTGGTGCACACTGGCTTGTTCTTATTAATGCTGCTGGCTGCTAGGAGATTTAGCAGACTGGAGCCTGGGCAGAGGCTGAGGGGAGGAAACAGCCTTGTCCTGTCTCCACTGGGGACGAGAGTAGAGAGAGAGATGTTTTTTTCTTATTCATTCTTGCCTGTTCCCTCTCTCTCTCCCTCTGTCTCATTTTTGTTCTTGTGTTCTCTCTCTCTCTCTCTGTTGGGAGTGTCAGAAGAAAATGGCTGCAGTTGCCAGGGGGTGTTCAATATCCCTGCACTTAAGAGGTTTGAGATAGGATTCTGTAGTAGCAGGGTTGGCTGGCTGATTGTGAGTGCTGTGTAGGAGTGTTTATGCGTGCATGTGTGGCTGTGTGTGGCTGTGTGTGTGTGTTTGCATGTGTGTGTGGCTGTGTGTGGCTGTGTGTGTGTGTTTGCATGTGTGTGGCTGTGTATGTGTGGCTGTGCATGTGTGTGGCTGAGTGTGTGTAGGGTTGTGTGAAAAGACAGAGAGAGGAGTGAAAGAGCACCAAGTCATCTGTAAGTGGCTAAAGTGGTGTCCTTTGGCCTCTGAGATCAGTGTGAACCATGAAATGGAGGGTCGTGGTATTTTAGCCCCAGGGCCTTAGCTGTGAAACGGTCTTCAGTGTTCAGGACCCCTCAATGTTTTTCCTACCATGAACCAGACCCTGGTCTCTGTCAATGACTCGTCTTGATCCACTCTCCAATGGGCTGAATAGCCGTTGTTCACTCATGCATTCGTATATCAGCGGCCTTCGTTTATTAAAGGAGGTTGTTGTATCTGTGAATGCCCTGACCCCCCCCCCCTCCCAGCTTCTGACCCACACAGGATGTCAGTTCAGGTTATTAAAGGCCTTTGCTGGGAGATTCGCCACGCGTTCCTTGACAGATCCTCAGAAGAAGGAGGAAGAAGGGATGTAAAAAGGAGGAATCTGTGGAATCCTTGACTGTCATTGTCCTCTCAGCAAAGGTTCTGACCACCCCCACCCGACCCCTTGGTGAGTGACAGACCCATTGTCCAATCGAGAGGCCTCCCTTGGACCCCATTTGGAGTTATCATTTTGAGGACCCTGTTGGACTGAAGTGTTCTAGGGATGGATTTGTCTTTTGTTGAGAAACCCTGGCATGTCCATATGAACTTGTGTACGCAAGCAGCATCCATGCAGGGGGTCCACATCCCCCAAATGGCCCCTATCCTCTCTTGTCATTATTGTGACCCCTGTGGCCTCTGTCAACTTTTCTTAATGACAGTTGCCATTGTCCCCCTGTTGGAATGGGTGAAAGGCGTTGGGACAGTGAATACAGTAATACAGGAGCAGTCCTGTTGATTGTCATGCTGACCCTCAGCCTGAGGCCACTGTTTGGCTTACTGTATGCTACTTGGGAATGACTTGGTCTGTAGCTCATCCAGAATATTGGGGAAAGAGGACAGAATCATAGTGGTCTATGCAGGTTTAAGCCAAGGACAAAAGGAGGACAATATTGTCCTTCAATTCCCCATTGACTGGACTTCTGGGACTCTGAGCTTTGAAAACTACTGTACGGATCCACAATGCAGAATTAACCCTGACTGCTTTGTCCTGGCCTCTTTAACCCCTTCTATTGACCTGTCAGGCTTTCTCCCTTTCCAACTCTGCATGTCCAGTGCTGTTCCAGTTAATAGGAGTATCCCCACTGCAATTCTGACAATTCCCTCAGTCAAGTGTAGATTCAAATGTGTCCTCCTCTTATCGCCCATCACATATGAGAGGATGAGAGGGTTTGGTCCTAAATTGCTATTTTCTTCCCAGTAACCCCCTACTTCATTGGGAAGTGTGTCGGGCTCTTTCTCCCACAATGCAGTGCTGCATTATTAATGGGACGACTATGGTAGTAGTGGCGGTGACGGCTCTGGGCCGACTGGGACACAGTTGGGTGACAGAGAAGAAAAGGCCCTCATTAAAATGGTAAAGAGTTAGAAGGGACTAATCCCTTCATCTCGGCCCCTGGCCCCCGGGTCTGGCCCCGGCCCCGACTTATGCCTCCTTAAAGAGGAGATGAGGGGGAACGGGGCCCTTAATGTTGCCCCCAGGCTTTACCTCTGGGCTGTATTAGGGAACGGGCCAGGATCGGCGACTGGAGGAAGGTGATGGGGAAGAATGAGGAGAGAGATTAGGGAGGGGAGAGGGGAAGGGAGGAAGAGGGGAAGAGAGGAAGAGGGGAAGAGAGGAAGAGGGGAAGAGAGGAAGAGGGGAAGCAAGGGCCCTGGGTAATTTGCCAGAAATGCACTGTTGGTGGTGGTGTAACTGAGTCAGGTTAGTAGGCCTCCTTGCTCGCACACTCTTTCTCAGTTCTGCCCACAAATGTTCTATAGGATTGAAGTCAGGGCTTTGTGATGGCCACTCCAATACCTTGACTTTGTTGTCCTTAAGCCATTTTGCCACAACTTTGGAAGTATGCTTAGGGTCATTGTCCAGTTGGAAGACCCATTTCCGACCAAGCTTTAACTTCCTGACTGATGTATTGAGTGTTGCTTCAATATATCCACATACTTTTCTTTCCTCATAATGCCATTATGGCCAAACAGTTCTAATTTTGTTTCATCCGACCAGAGGACATTTCTCCAAAAAGTATGATCTTTGTCCCCATGTGCAGTTGCAACCCGTAGTCTGGCTTTTTTATGCCGGTTTTGGAGCAGGGGCTTCCTCCTTGCTGAGCGGCCTTTCAGGTTATGTCGATATAGGACTTGTTTTATTGTGGATATAGATACTTTTGTACCATCTTCACAAGGTCCTTTGCTGTTGTTCTGGGATTGATTTGCACTTTTTACACCAAAGTACGTTCGTCTCTAGGAGACAGAAGGAGTATGACGGCTGCTTGGTCCCATGGTGTTTACATATATCAGAAGGAGTATGACGGCTGCTTGGTCCCATGGTGTTTACATATATCAGAAGGAGTATGACGGCTGCTTGGTCCCATGGTGTTTACATATATCAGAAGGAGTATGACGGCTGCTTGGTCCCATGGTGTTTACATATATCAGAAGGAGTATGACGGCTGCTTGGTCCCATGGTGTTTACATATATCAGAAGGAGTATGACGGCTGCTTGGTCCCATGGTGTTTACATATATCAGAAGGAGTATGACGGCTGCTTGGTCCCATGGTGTTTACATATATCAGAAGGAGTATGAAGGCTGCTTGGTCCCATGGTGTTTACATATATCAGAAGGAGTATGACGGCTGCTTGGTCCCATGGTGTTTACATATATCAGAAGGAGTATGACGGCTGCTTGGTCCCATGGTGTTTACATATATCAGAAGGAGTATGACGGCTGCTTGGTCCCATGGTGTTTACATATATCAGAAGGAGTATGACGGCTGCTTGGTCCCATGGTGTTTACATATATCAGAAGGAGTATGACGGCTGCTTGGTCCCATGGTGTTTACATATATCAGAAGGAGTATGACGGCTGCTTGGTCCCATGGTGTTTACATATATCAGAAGGAGTATGACGGCTGCTTGGTCCCATGGTGTTTACATATATATTTATTACTGTACTGTGTATGCCATTGTTCATCTGCCTTGTACATGTGTCAGGAGTAGGGTTATGAAATGTCCATGTCAATGAACGTCTTCGCTGTGAATGTCACTGGTATGTACAATAGCTGCATGTCCCCTAGGTCAGATCCCTGGTTGGGTTTTAAACAGAACACAACTTCTGAACCACTAGTGATGTACCCTGACTCCCCCGAGTCCCCGTCACCACCACTACCCTTCTGCTCAGTACTGCAGACTTAATCACACACGCACGCACGCACGCACGCACACACACACACACACACACACACACACACACACACACACACACACACACACACACACACACACACACACACACACACACACACACACACACACACACACACACACACACACACACACACACACACACACGTACTGGCGCATACAGTGGACACATCTCAGAGGAGCTGAAATGTTCCAACCACACGGACACCGTGGTGAAGAAGGTACGGACGTGATTCTTCAACCTCAGGAGGCGAAAGGGATTCAGCCTGTCCCTGAGGGCCCACGCAGTATTCTGTAGACGCGCCATCGAGAGCATACTGTCTGGCTGCATCACAGCCTGGTACTGCAACTCCACCGCCACTGACATCAAGGTGCTACAAAGGGTAGCCAACCTCTGACCTGTTGGAGCTCGGAGCTGGAGAATTTCACTGTATCCTGCATTCTTCCTGTGCATGTGACTAATAAACTCTAAATCCACGCACGAACGCACGCACCCACATATGGCAGGGTAGCCTGGTGGTTAGAGCGTTGGACTAGTAACCGGAAGGTTGCAAGTTCAAACCCCCGAGCTGACAAGGTACAAATCTGTCGTTCTGCCCTGAACAGGCAGTTAACCCACTGTTCCCAGGCCGTCATTGAAAATAAGAATTTGTAAAGGTAAAGGTAAAATAATACAAATACACACACAGCCTTACATGCACTTACTGTAGTGTCTGTAGATGAACAGCCTTTATTAAACCATGCAGAGGTCTCCAGTAGACAGA
Source organism: Oncorhynchus gorbuscha (assembly GCF_021184085.1). Taxonomy (NCBI): domain Eukaryota; kingdom Metazoa; phylum Chordata; class Actinopteri; order Salmoniformes; family Salmonidae; genus Oncorhynchus; species Oncorhynchus gorbuscha. The sequence continues at coordinate 114,615 of NW_025745839.1, forward strand.
CGGGGAACCACAGTGTATTTCCTCACGGACTGGAGACACAGTTAGCTGTTAGATGAGAACACATATATCCTGTAGATTACAATCTGAGTGAGTGAGTGAGTGAGTGAGTGAGTGAGTGAGTGAGTGAGTGAGTGAGTGAGTGAGTGAGTGAGTGAGTGAGTGAGTGAGTGAGCGAGTGAGTCAGATGGGGAGAGGGTTGCACAATGTGAGTAGAGAGAGAGAGAGAATACCATTTCCAAGAGCAAGTGAAATGAATGCATTCATTGATTATATGTAATTATGTAATAGTTTATAATACAGTTAACCCACAGAGAATTCCCAGCCAGGTAACCACCCTAACCCACAGAGAATTCCCAGCCAGGTCACCCACCCTAACCCACAGAGAATACAGTATCCCCAGCAAGAGTCACAGAGTGTGCATCCCAAATTGCACCATATTCCTTGCATAAGTGCCCTACTTTTGACCACTGTGAAAAGACCTCAGTAGAGCACTAAATAGGAATAAGGGTTTCATTTGGGACACAGGAGACAGTAGTTCACAGGGCATTCCAGAGTGTTATGGGTGTATAGAGGAGGGAGGGAGTAGCGGAACCATCTGTCTGTCTCAAACACTGAGAACTCTCCCTCCCTCCGCTCACTGATATTAACCCATGCTAGCTATGGGCTGTGTACAGAGAACGGGAGCTAGCTTAGCATCGCTATTACATGCTAGCTATGGGCTGTGTACAGAGAACGGGAGCTAGC
>NW_025745839.1:125358-127858 GCF_021184085.1 Oncorhynchus gorbuscha
TCTCTCTCTCTCTCTCTCTCTCTCTCTCTCTCTCTCTCTCTCTCTCTCTCTCTCTCTCTCTCTCTCTCTCTCTCTCTCTCTCTCTCTCTCTCTCTCTCTCTCTCTCTCTCTCTCTCTCTCTCTCTCTCTCTCTCACTCTCCCTAGTCTCCACATTTTTCTAGACAAAGGAAAGCAGAGATAAAAAGCTTCCAGGAACGCTGGCAGACAGGCAGTAATCTAACCTGGTAGAGATGAAAGCCTGGAGGGAAGCAGGGGGAAGGAGGTAGAGGGAGGTGTGGGGAGAGAAGGAGAGATGGGGGAGAGAATGAGAGGTGAAGGGAGAGGGAGAGAGGTGGGGGGAGAGAGAGGAGAGGGGAGGGAGAATGGAGAGGGAGAGAGGTGGGGGGAGAGAAGGAGAGGTGAAGGGAGAGGGAGAGAGGTGGGGGAAGAGAATGAGAAGGGAGAGAGGAGGTGAAATGAGAGGAAGGGAGAGGTGGGGGAGAGAAGGAGAGGTGAAGGGAGAGGGAGAGTTGGGGGAGAGAAGGAAGGAGAGGGAAGGGAGAGGGGGAGAGGAGAGGTGGGGGAGAGAAGGAGAGGTGGGGGAGAGAAGAGAGGTGGGGGGGAGAGAAGGAGAGGTGAAGGGAGAGGGAGAGAGAGTGGTGGGGGAGAGAAGGAGAGGTGGGGGAGAAAGAAAGAAGGAGAAGGTGGGGGGAGAGAATGAGAGGTGAAGGGAGAGGGAAAGGGGTGGGGGAGAGAAGGAGAGGTGGGGGGAGAGAAGGAGAGGTGAAGGGAGAGGGAGTGGTGGGGGGAGAGAAGATGGAGTGGAGAGGCAGAGAGTGAGAGAGGAAGGATGATAGTCATGCCCAGAAAGAAAGAAAGAGAGAGAGAGAGAGAGAGAGAGAGAGAGGAGAGACAGAGAGGAAGAGACTACAAAAGAGAGAGAACATCAAGATGAGATAGATTGAGTTATGTGTTGCCACAGAGTCAGTTCATTCTAAACTCATGCAGGGTTAAAACTTCTTAGGGCTTGGCGTCTCGCCAGCGGCACACCTGTCGACAACTTCCAGTGAAATTATTATAATAATTATGGATATTAATTTCTCAGGGCTAGGGTCATTTTTTCCAGAATTTCCATCCTCACTGATGTGCCCAACAATTTGTGCTTTTAACTGATATAAGATACTTGTATGTTCATAAATGTTTAATATTACGATTATTTATTTGAATTGCGTGCCATAGGAATCCATAGGAATTGCAATCGTGGATGTGAAATGGCATAGCACCCATAACTTTCCATTGAAAAAGGGCTCTCAAAATCAATTCTTTTCCGGGTGTTTTTTCTTTGTATTTTATCCTACCACATCAATTGTGTCTCATACATGACATCATTTATTTTAACATTTCTACACACTTCAAAGTGTTTTCTATCCAATGGTACCAATGATATGCATGTCCTGGCATCTGGTCCTGAGTAACAGGCAGTTTACTTTGGGCATGTCAGTCAGACAGGAAGTGGAGAAGAATAGACCTTAGCCTGAAGAAGTTTTAACAGAACACACGCCAATACAGTGTACATCCTGCACACACTTATGCAGATTAGACCAGTCTTAGAACCCTGAACAGTGTGATCCTCTTCAGACAAACAAACTGGAGTGTAAATTGAACGCTAGAGAGAGAGAGAGAGAAAGAGAGAGAGTTTAGAGAATACTTGAATCAGTTATAAATCCCATTGCCCTTTATGGTTGTGAGGTCTGGGGTCCGCTCACCAACCAAGAATATCAAATATCGTCCGTATAGAGCGTAGAACACCAAATAATGCATGCAGAGCAGAATTAGGCCGATACCCGATAATTATCAAATCAATTCTACAACCTAAATGAGATCCCAAAACCTTCCATGACAGCCGTCACCTACAGAAAGATGAACTTGGAGAAGAGTCCCCTAAGCAAGCTGGTCCTGTTCACAAACACAAACACACCCCACAGAGCCCCAGGACAGCAACACAATTAGACCCAACCAAATCATAAGATAACAAAAAGCAAACTAGACTGTAATGTGGCACTAAACAGAGAGTACACAGTGGCAGAATACCTGACCACTGTGACTGACCCAAACTTAAGGAAAACTTTGACTGTACAAACTCAGTGAGCATAGCCTTGCTATTGAGAAAGGCCGCCGTAGGCAGACCTGGCTCTCAAGAGAAGACATGAAATGAGGTGGAAACTGATCTGCACTCCCCAACCTCCTGCTAAATGTATGACCATGTTAGATCAGATTACACAGACCAACAAATAATTCAAAAGCAAATAAAACATTTGATAAACTCCCTTATCTATTGGGTGAAATACCACAGTGTGCCATCACAGCAGCAAGATCTGTGACCTGTTGCCACAAGAAAAGGGGAACCAGTGAACAACAAACACCATTTTAAATACAACCTACATTATATTTATGTTTATATATTTTCCCTTTTTATCTATAGACATAATATGACATTTGAAATGTCTTTATTTTTTTGAA